>NC_090436.1:778042504-778267504 GCF_031143425.1 Pleurodeles waltl
TTATCCTCTGAACTTTTTGTCACGGATTACTAACTATTCTTCTCATGTTTTAGCCATGGCTCTTGAAATGGCATTTTGAAGGACATCAAATGGACAGCCTCTCTATTCAAAGCATATATCATTTACCACACTTGGTGTTTAAAATCCATTATTTCTTAACAGTTTTGTCTGGTACTTAATAGCCCTCCAAAGGGTGCTCTCCACTTCAAGGCTTTGGGATGCCCTCTATTCTCATGCAAATGCTATTAGAGGAAGTAGCTTTATGATGAAATTCGCTACATCTTTAAGGTAAACCTCAATGCTGAAAAATCTATTTTCTTTGACCTAATGTTGTGGGTAAATCTCAAGTTATACTCATTATCATTCAAGGATGGAATAAACAGTTCCAAACTTTCCATACCTCCTTCCTATATTTTATAAACAAATTGTTGGTAAACCTAGTCCATAAGTTGAAGTGTTCTAATATATTCTGGTTTCTTTCAGTCCATGGAACTTCTGCTTCCCAATAACCCATCATCAAATTTGCATATTTTGAAGCAAAAGATGTCCACTTTGCTGACCTCTGCATTTGCAGTGAATATGTGCCATTAAACATAAAGGTGGTTCAAGCAGAATTCAAGCATTTCCAATAAAATGCTTGAGACCTCAATATAGCTCAGAGACGTGGCTTTAAGAAAGTATTTGCAAGCCCTGGGGACATCACAATGCTGGCTAGATTTGTACAATGATATTACATCTATTGTTGTCATTAAATAATCATTCTTCCAGGGAATATCATTAATTTTATTTTTTTTAAATCAGTCAAGTCTCTCAGTTATGATGGAAGCACTGTTACATACTGGAAGTGAAATATGTCTACAAATCTTGGTGTGTTCTCCAATAAACAGCCCATTGAACAAACAATTGGACAAACCAGTGGATTTGTGTAGTTTGGGGAGAAAACAGATATTTGGCATAATTGGGTGCTCAATTTTCAAGTATTTATACTCATCATGATCAAAGAAATCTAAATCTACCCACTTCATAAGTTTACGATGGTACTCTGTGGTAATCTCCTTTATTGGATTTATATTCAATTTAGTGTGATGTCATTCAGTTTTGATACGTCTTTCAGCTTCCAATACATATTTCCAATGGGCCTGGATCACTACACTTCTCCCTTTGATAGAGGCCTTGATCATGTTTTGTTGGTCCTCCTGTAATTCTCGTATGCCTCACTATTCTTTTTTACTCAAATTATTTCTCCTCTTGGTTGTTTTTTTATGGGTTTATTGATTGATCTCTTTCACCATAGGTTCCTAAAATACATCAATCTTGTTGCCAGTGGTCATCTGCAGAAAAAACAGTGATCAAGGTTTACAGACACTTTTTCCAGAGGCTAAGCCCATTCTTGGTCAAAATTGCACCTCAGAAGTGTCTTCGATAGGATCTCCACTGTATAATTCTTCAGTCTCTTATTCCAAGGTTGCCAGTCTTCTTAAATCTGATAACTCTTTTACTGTCAGCACAGATGCCATTGTATCATCTTTTCACTGGTTGTGCGGGCATGGGTTGAGAAATCTTTCTTTAGTTTTAATTTCCTTGACAATTCATATACATGTATTCTCAAATTTGCGAGCTCCAAATGGGCCTCTATGCAGAAGGATAAACCTTTGTTCAATACCTTGATCTGATCTTCAATAAGGGCTCTAGTTGAGAGGTTAATAACCAGGTTTTAATTTTGGAACCGCTTCATTTTCTTTACTTTATCTTTTCTCCTCCTGTGTTAGTTCCTCTGTCTTCTTTCACTTCTTTGAACCTTGGTTTTCTCCTGCCCCTGCCTCTTTTGATTGTGCTTCCTCTGCCCCTTTGCCTTGTACAAATTTGTATAAGTCTAATTTCCATGGAAAATTCCAGGTTCTGGAGGAGAGGCCTTCATATGCTGTACTAATCTCTAAACTCTCCCCAAACTCTGAGAGGTTAATAACCAGGTTTTAATTTTGGAACTGCTTCATTTTCTTTACTTTCTCTTTTCTCCCCCTGGGTTTGTTTGTCTGTCTTCTTTCATTTCTCCGAACTTTGGTTTTCTCCTGCCACTGCCTCTTTTGATTGTTATTCCTCTGCCCCTTTGCCTTGTACAAATTCATAGTAGTCTAATTTCCCAGGCAAAGTCCAGGTTCTGGAGGAGAGGCCTTCATCTGGTGAACTAATCTCTAAACTCTCCCCAAACTCTGGCATCACTTTGTGCCCAAGGTCTACATCCATGGTTTCTCTATTTCTTATAGAGTCAAACCTTCTTGCTAAGGGGCAAATCCTTTGGCATAGTCTAGTCTGTCTCTACTAAAATTCTTAGCTTTTTTCGCTTCCACTTCAGCTTTATGTGTATCAACTTTTTTCTCCATCAACTCCAACACACCTTTTATTTCATCATTTGTTTTGTGTTTTTCTAATTACTGTTCCAATTCCTTTATTCCCTCCATTGTTTTATCCACCTTTATTTCTGCATGTATAATTATGGTTTGATTATTTAAAGTAGCATTTCGTCATATCACTCTCCCAACTTCTTATCAGATCTTCATTCAAATCACTCAGTGGGCATTATTAAAATACGTAAACTTCTAGAAACTCTTTTATGTTCAATATATTAATACAAGGTCATCATCTCCCACCACTTGTTAGTTGTCATATTTTAAGCACTTTCCAATGACTTTATAATCTTAATCAGAGTTCTTTGCCGTCCCTCCATTTGTTTGCCATTAATTTTGTCAAAGATTATTCCTTCTTCATTACAAACCTCACTGGCTCTTTGAACTCTTTTCATTTCTCTGCCTGCCATTGTATAGGACTCAATCTATGCACATGCCCCGTTTGGTGCAATTACTTTTTATAGTAATTTTGGCTCACTGTTGTATTGCTCTCAGAACTTTTACATTCCCTTCTAACCTCTCATTAGGGAAATCCTCTTGGCTAAGTTCATTCTCTGGACATATGCCTCATAACACGAATCTCAATCAAACTCCCTTAAACAGAGCTTGTAATTTGACAATGTGGCAAACTGAAAGCAGGAATTGGGACCCCTCTGAGGCGTTGGATGCAACGCTCAACCAGATAAAAGGTATGAGGGACCCGTGTACTCCCCGTCACTTACGGTATTGAATCTTCTCTCATGTGGCAAAGACACCAGCTGCAACAACCTCCTCAAGTTCACTTCTTACTGCTCACAAACGCCGTCCCTCCCACCTCACTCCCGGGTGCTCACTGAATGCAGAGCAGTGACTGCACATGGGTATCCAAACAATCTCCTTATTTTTTCTTCTTCAAGAAGGAAAAACAGCACCACAAACCTCTTTGAGCCATTGAAATCCTTTATTTATTCTTCACCAAAAAAGTGCAGTTCCTGCATTAGATGGCTGGCGTGTTTCGGCATTTTGCTTACTAGACCATAGGGTCCCAGAGCACAAGCAGTCCTCTTAAAGTGACAAATTATGATAGTACTTCATCTCTTTTTAAAAACAAGTAAAATGCTCATGCTGTTTCAAGAACAATGATCCATTTCATGCCACCACTTGTTGAACGTTGTTACATTTTTGATTTACATTTCTTTTCTTGTTATTTAAGTTGCATTTGCCATTTTTATTTAATGTGTAGTATTTACAAATATTGCTTTCTGTGCTTTTTAAACAAGTGTTCATGAACAAATCAACGTAACAAAAAGCACAAACCATTGTGATCATTGATAAAGATGTATACTCAAGTCATATATATATATATATATATATATATATATATATATATATACTGTATATATATATATATATATATATATATATATATATACATACATTACCTAGTGGCGGTTGCCACTAAGTAGTTAAAGTTAGGACCTATTTTCTATAGAAAAGTTTTTTTTTGTTTTCCTAATAACTTTGAATCTTCACAAAATTTTCCCAAAAAATACAATGCTCACTTCAGCGGCTGTCTGGGAGGTTTTGGGGTAATCCATCAAGCTGGGGCTGAGAAAAAGTCAGGGTCCCAAAATATGTTTTCCCTTTTCATCTTCCCAAAGGGATTTTGAACAGTGATGGAGCCCGAAACCGCTGGACGCAATTACACCAAATGGGGAGGAAAGGTAGTTCTTGGTCCAGAGGTTTTCTAGTTATTAAGTGAAAAATAAATTTGGATATATAGGGACATGGATCTATCGCGGTTCCTCACGATAGAAGCAGTACTGAGATTGGCTGCCCACAACCTGTGGCGAAAGTTGCAGCCGTCATCTTAGGAACTGGTGCACGGTCCTGGGGGATGAAAATAGGGGCTGAAAACAATAAAAGGGGTCCTGACCCCAGGAGATTTATTAATGGGTGTCTGAGAGACCCCCTACGACTTTAAAAAGCTTAAAAAACGTTTTTTTTGTCACAATGGTGGAGTCGTGATTCCGTCATGGCCCCCGTGTAATGCCGCGACAGTCGCAAGCTCTGCAGATTTTGTTTTTTAAATACACATTCACACACTCACACACTAATGCACCCACTCACAGACCCCCAGAGACACTTACACACCCACTCACAGATCCAGACACTTGTACACCCATTCAGAGACCCACTGAGTCACTCATAGACCTCCTCACAGATCCACTGACACCCTCATGCACCCACTCACAGACCAAGTGACACTCAGTCACTAAAAGACTCAGACACTCACATATCCACTCACAGACCACTCACATTCTCACACACCCACTCACAGACCCACACAGTCATACACCTACTCACAGTCATACTGACACTCATACACCCACTCACAGACCCACTGATACTCATACACCCAGCCAAATGTCATTGAGACACTCATGCACCGACTCACTGACCCACACAGAGACTCATACACCCACTCACAGACCTAGTCAGAGTCTCACTCATCCACTCAGACCCACTCATACACCCACTTACAGACCCACTGAGACAGTAATGCACCCAGTCCCAGGCCTAGTCAGACTATCGTGCATCCACTTACAGATACACTCAAACTCTCACACACCCATTCACAGACCAAGTCAGACACTCACGCACCCATTCAGAGTCTGACACACCCACTCACAGGCTCAATCAGTTCCTACACACCCACTCACAGACTGACTCAGACTCTCACGTACCCCCTTAGACATTCACGCACCCACTCACAGTCCTACTCAGACTCACACCCACTGAAATCCTCATGCACCCACTCACAGACCCTGACACACCCACTCACAGACCCACTAAGACACTGATGCACCTACTCTCACAGCCAGATACTTTCATAGCCACTCTCACACCCAGATACATCCTCTCACACCTATTCTCACACCCAGAGAGACAGGCCATGGCCAACTTCTGCAGCGCAGCGCGGGGTGGGTGGTAAGGGGGGTTGGCCGCAGGGTCTGGGCAACCGTGCACGGCGGTGGTTGGATTAATGTACAGTAACAAAATTTTAAAATTCACAGAACAAATAAAGGTTACAGGGACATTGTAGTTAGGAAATAAAATTTTAAAAACCATAGAAATACATTTACAGGAACCATAGAAATTCAGCTGTTATAGTTAAAGTCAATTCAAGGATCTGTAACTCATGCCTTACGATAACTATAATTCGCACCCTCGCTATGCACAGTTTTCTCGTTAATAATTTTACTGCAAATGTTACAGTGATATTATCAATGATGTCATACAAGATGTCATGAGTGATGTAATATCAGGGGTAATTAGCAGTGCATGGCTAAGGTGTGAGTTATAGTTACCATAGGGCCCGAGTTATAGTTACCTGAAACACCTGTAACTATAACAGCAGAATTTCTATGGTTTTGTGTGTGTATAATCTGAACCTAACTATAACGTCTCTGTAACCTTTGTTTTTTAGTGCATGTTTAAGGTGTTTTTTAATTCTATTTCCTAACTATAACGTCCCTGTAACCTTTGTTTTTTTAAATTGAATTTCTAGTGTTTTTTAACATTAAGTAAGATGCCCATCGCAATGCATGGTGGGGGGCGGAGTTGAAAGCAGAACATGCCCCTGCTCCCGTATTACAGCCCTGTGTGGTGGTATTCTGCCACTGCTCTTCTGACCTGCTCTGAACAGTTAGCTTTCTGTCCCATCCTCCTCCCCGTACCCTCTGTTGTCCGAGTCCACGCACCACCCCTTCTCTCCTACCCTGCCTAGTCTGATGTGCTGCTACTGCTCTCCATTTAGCCTGCTGTCCCTGCCCACTCCTCCTGCCTTTCATTGCCCAATTCTGTGCCCCATCATTGCCCCCCAGCTTAACCTCTGTGTTTAGCATGCTGCCCCTGCCCTCCTTACCTTGCCCTCCGATGTCTGTATGCATGCCCCTGCTCCCTCCTTTTTGTCCAACATGTTCCATAGACCTGCCACTGCTTCTCCTATCTACTCCGAGTGATCTGTTGAGCTGCCACTGCCCCTCCCACCTGCCTAGCATGGTCAGATGGCTGCCGTCTGTCCCTGCCACCTCTACCCTGCCTGTCTGAGGTCCATTTCCCTAGCTCCACCCTCCTGTCCTCCATGGTCCATTTTGCTGCCACTCCCTTCTGCCCTCCATGCTCTCTTGTGCTGCACCTGCTCCTCCTTCCTGTCCTGCGTGGTATGTTATGAAGCCCCTTCCCCTGCCCTCTCTTCTCTCTCCAGCCCTTACCCCTCTCTGCTGTCCTCGATGGTCCTTTTTTGCATGCCCCTGCCTGGTCCTTCTTGCCCACAATGGCTGTTGTGCTGCCACTACCTCTCCTACTTGCTACACATGGTCTTCTGTGCTGCCTCAGCCCCTCTCACCTGTCATGTGTGGTCAGCTTGCTGACCCTTACCACCTTCCACCTTCCCTCCATTGTCTGCGTGTATGCCATTATAGTCTTACTGCTGTCCTCCAAGGTGTGTTGTGCTTCCAGTACCCATCCCATCTGCCCTTCATGGTCAACTTGCTGCTCCTGCCTCCTTGCCCCCTGCCCTCTGTTTTCCATGTTCAGGCACCTATCCCCTCCTTCCTGCCTTTGTCTGGTATGTTGTCATGCCCTTGCCCCCCCTCCTGCCCTTCATGGTCCGTTATACTGCAACTGTCCCTCCTGCCTTGCCAGTATGGTCAGCTTGCTTGCTTCCCTTGCCTCTTTCCCCTCTGCTCTCTGGTGTCTATGTGCATGGCCCTGTTCCCTCCCTACTGCTTTCCTTGGTCTGCTGTGCTGCACTGCTGTCCTGCTTGTCCTGTGTGGTGTATTGTGCTGATGCAACCCCTGACACCAGCCCTGTAAGGCCAGTTTGGTGCCCTTGCCAATCTCCCTCCGGGCTTCTGTTATCAAAGTCAATGTCCCCACCCCATTCCTCCTGCCCTCCGTGATCCAATGTACCATACTTGTCAACATTTTGAAATTGGTAAGAGGGAGATTTCTCAAAAGAATTCTAGGGAATTGAATTTCCACATTGACTTACATTGAAAAAAAGGAAATTTTAGGCAGGGGACAGAAAATAAAAATCCCTTTTGGGTTTAAAACCATTGGGAAACTCCTGCCTGAATTGGGTCTGTTGGCATGTATGATTGTACTGCCACTGCCTCTTCCTTCTGCTCTCAATGGTCTGTCATACTGCCACAGCTCCTCATGCCCATCCTGCATGGTTGGTTTGTTGCCCCCGCCCCCTTTCCCCTGCTCTTCATGGTCCACTGTGGTGCCACTGCTCCCCCACCTGCCCATCGAGGTCAACTTATTGCTTCTGCACCCTCCTTCCTGTCCTCAATTATCTGAGTCTGTGACCCTGACCTCTGCCTTCCCGCAGTATTCTAGTGAACAACTAGATTGCTAAAATTCTATATTTATAACAAAACTGTGGCATGCCTGACGTCATGTCGATTTAATCAAAACTGTAATACCTAAAGCATTTCCTTTAGAAATTACAAAAATGAGAGGGTCTTATTTCCATAGAAATTATGGTTAGTTCTCTAAAAAAGTAAAATGTTTGAGTTCCCAAATAGTGACACAGCATTTTTAAATTATTTGCTATCCTTATGTTCTTTCATCCAGTTGATCACTTGAGAGGATGTCGTGTTATGACTAGAGCTGCAGGCTTTGCAACTGGGGAACTAGTTTTGAGAGCTTCAGCATCACCTCACCGTTCTTTGATTCTGGGCAAATCACTAAGGGGGTCATTACGAGTTGGGGGGTCTCATGACTGCCATGTTGGCAGTCGTACCACCAACAGGCTGGCGGAGAAGACCGCCAAATTATGACCATGGCGTAACCACCTTCAGGCCTTAGCAGACCATGTTTCTGCCAGACAGATTATGAGGCTGCACACCGCCAAGGTTTCCGCTGCAGTTGCACCACCACAGAAACCCTGGCGGAAACCAACTCTATAAAAGAAGACACTCACCTTCAGGAACACATACCCACCTGGAGCCGCCATGGAATCTGAACTACATGTCTTCCCGCTGCTGCTGCTCACCCAACGAGTCCATAACCAGCGACGACGACAGCAACCGTGAGTACACACACTTACCTGTCACTGTTGCAAAATGTCAATGCACCTACACACACACAACATACACATCTGCAACAATGGGCGTGACAAACACACGTAACCTCACACTGACCTGCACACTCACACACAGCCACATACACACACGTATATACATAGTACACAAACAACAGCCATCACATACACACCAAGAACACACACCAACTCCTGGATACACAGCACCAGCACAGTCACATACAGCAATACACAACACCATCAAATGACACAAGTACACCACAACGGTAACACCGCAAAAGCACTATTAAGCATCCACAATACACACCTCCATTTAACAAATCATACATACAATACAATGTAACAATACCAAAGAATGAACACACACAATCACACAGCCATACATCGAGCCTTACGTCATAGCCTGCAAACACACATAACAACGGATCTGACATACCAAGCACCACACACACTCATGCACACAGTTCAACCACACCAAGGCGCACAACATTGCAAATTACTCAACACAATCACAACACACAATACCAACACAAATACATGTCCCCAACTTATACATGCTCATCACACAATGCACACTAGCGAGACAAGTGCAATGCACACACCCACACATGCTGCCCAGACACAACAGGTAGCACAACCACCACCACACACAAAACATACTCAAACACAAACAAAAGCAGCCAAGACCAAAATAGTCCTAATAAAAGAAAGGCAGGGCAAAGATATAACCTTCAAAGCAACAACGGGTTGGCCCGGATGTATGTAATAAATAAATATATATACATTAATTTTTACACAGATAAAGGCAATAAGGCAGTCCAAGCATAAATGTGCAACATGCACATATGGCACATCCAAGTGCACCAACTTGACTCCTGACTGCCTTGTAACCTCCATAGGTAGGGGCAGGCAAGCACCTCAGGGATCATGGGGGAGGGGCCTGAGGGGGGTGGTTGAGCTTAGGTTTGGGAGGGGGATCTCTGGACTTGAGTTTGGGAGGGGGGCTTAGGTCAAGGCTTAGGGGAGGGCTTGGAAGGCTTGGAACTCTTGGGAGGGGTCAACTTCTTGGTGGAGGAGAGGTATGGGTACTTGTGGGGGGCAGGGGAGGTCTTGGAGGTGAAAAGGCTGGACTTGGGGAGGGACACAGAGCATTTTGGGTATCATGGGGTGGGTGACGAGTAGGGAAAAGGTTGAACTCCGAGGGGAAAGCCTTCTTTGACACACAGGGACTGTCATGGCAAAAGGATTTGGGAGTGGAGGGAGAGGAAGTGGTTGTAAGAGGTAGTTTGATGGATGTCTTGGGTGCATGTGTGTGCGAAGTATACTTGTAGGTGCTGGGTGTCTGCTGGGTCGTTGAGTGTGGGCGTTTATGTGTCTTGGAAGGAGGGGGTGGAAGTACTGGGAGATGCCATGGTGGATGGGTGACTGTCTGTTGGAGTGGTGACTGCTGGCATGGTGAATGTGCTGCCTGTAGGCATGTCTTTGGTTGTGGTGTCTGCGGATGTGGCGACTGGGGTGGATGTCTTAGGGTCAGCTATTGTGCTGACTGTGGGTAGGAGTTGTGGTTGGATTGGTGAATGTTGGTGTTGTGTCTGCAGGTGTGTCTGGTGTTCTGTCTGTGATGCTGGGGTGGTGGGGGAGTTAGTGCAGGTAGTGACTGTTTGTGTGTCTGCAGTTGGGTGTTGTTTGTGTGCACGAAAGTGGTCGGTCTTGTGGTGCTTGTGTCTGTCAGCGGTACCCTTGAATGTTGAGGCAGATGCATGCTTGTCTGTTTGTGTGCTTTGGCTGGATCGGGGAAGAGGGGTTTGGGATTGGGGAGAGGAAGGTGGGGGGGAGACAAAGGGTCACTGGCTGCCATCAGTGTGGAGGCCATAGCCTGAAAGGATCTCTGTAGCCTAGCCAGTGCATCAGGAATGCATTACTCTGCTGGACTTGAGTTGCCAGTCCCAGGGTGGCATTTACAATGGTTGACTGACCCACAGATATCGACCTCAGGAGGTCAATAGCCTCCTCACTGAGGGCAGCAGGGCTAGCAGGAGCAGAGGTGCCTGCGGCGAAGGAGACGCCCATGTTCCTGGGTGAGCAGGCAAGGACAACTGGGTGGGGAGCTACAGGGAGGGCTGTGGTAGTAAGGGGGGTGGCGCACAAAGATGGTTCTGGGGTAATCCCAGATGGGTCCGCCACCACCAGGGAGTGACCACTGGAGGAGGATTCCGAGGATGATGATTGTTAGACCTGACAGACTTAAGGTGGTCACCCCTAACTTCTTGCCTCCCTCCCTCCACTTTTTGGACACTGTTTTTGCTGGTTTTAAGACTCTGCGCACTTTACCACTGCTAACCAGTGCTAAAATACATACGCTCTCTCCCTTTAAACGTGGTAACATTGGATCATACCCAATCAGACTATTTAATTTACTTATAAGTCCCTAGTACTGTGCACTATATGTGCCCTGGGCCTGTTAATTAAATGCTACTAGTGGTCCTGCAGCACTGGGTGTGCCACCGACTTAAGTAGCCCCTTCACCTTGCCTCAGGCCTGCCACTGCAAGGCCTATGTGTGCAGTTTTACTGCCAATTCGACTTGGCATTTAAAAGTGCTTGCAAGCCTAAAACATCCCTTTTTCTACAAATAAGACACCCCTAAGGTATGCCCTAGGTAACCCATAGGGCATGGTGCTGTGTAGGCAAAAGACAGGACATGTACCTATGTAGTTTACATGTCCTGGTAGTGTAAATCTCCCAAATTTGTTTTTACACTGCTGTGAGGCATGCTCCCTTCATAGGCTAACATTGGGTCTGTCCTCATATATTGTTTGAGTGGTAGCTGCTGATCTGAAAGGAGTAGGAAGGTCATATTTAGTATGGCCAGAATGGTGATAGAAAATCCTGCTGACTGGTGAAGTTGGATTTAATATCACTATTTTAGAAACGTCACTTTTAGAAAGTGAGCATTTCTCTGCACTTAAATCTTTCTGTGCCTTACAATCCACGTCTGGCTGGGTTTAGTTGACAGCTCCTTGTGCATTCACTCAGACACACTCCAAACACAGGATACTCAGCCTCACTTTCATACATCTACATTTTGAATGGGCCTTCCTGGGCTGGGAGGGTGGAGGGCCTGCTCTCACACAAAGGACTGCCACACCCCCTACTGGGACCCTGGCAGACAGGATTGAACTGAAAGGGGACCTGGTGCACTTCTAAGCCACTCTTTGAAGTCTCCCCCACTTCAAAGGCACATTTGGGTATATAAACAGGGCCTCGGCCCCTTCCAACTCAGACACTTCCTGGAGAAGAAATTTGTAACCAGAACCTGCATCTTGCCAAGAAGAACTGCCTAGCTGCCCAAAGGACTCACCTGACTGCTTTCTGTGAAGGACTGCTGCCTTGCTGTTGCCCTGCTGCTTTGCTGCTCCCTGGCTGTGGTGAAGAAATGCTCTCCAAGGGCTTGGATAGAGCTTGCCATCTGTTCCCTGAAGTCTCAGGACCAAAAAGACTTCTCTCTTGCAACTGGATTACTTGTGCGGCGAAAATTTGACGCACAGCTTGCTAAAACAGACGCACAGCCTGCCCTGCTGTGAGAAATTCACTGCACGCCGAAACTGGAACGACGCAGTGCTTGTGACTTTGCTCCACAAGCCCAGGATTCCACGCACAGACCCAGGGGCGTCTGAAAACCCCGCCACTCGAAGAGGATCCACGACCGAGCGCCAGAAATCGACGCACAGCCGTCCCTGCGTGGAAACTAAACGACGCATCACCATGTGCGGCCCGTGAAATTGACGCACACCCCTTTGTTTCCACGCTTCTCCTCCTCTGCGGCCCATTGCAGAGATTTTCACACAAACCAGGTACTTTGTGATTAAAAGAGACTTTGTTTGCTTTAAAAAGATTTAAGACACTTTATATCACTTTTCAGTGATATCTCTACATTTACTTATTGCATCTTTGATCCTTTTGACCTGCAAATATCCAGATAAATATTAAACATTTTTCTAAACACTGTGTAGTGTATTTCTGTGGTGCTATATTGTGTTTTTGTATGATTTATTGCACAAATACTTCACACATTGCCTTCTAAGTTAAGCCTGACTGCTCAGTGGCAAGCTACCAGAGGGTGCGCACAGGATAATTTGGATTGTGGGTGACCTAACCTGACTAGAATGAGGGTCCTTGCTTGAACAGGGGGTAACCTGACTGCCAATCAAAGACCTAATTTCTAACAATGATGTTGATCCTGTCTCCCCCATGGCACTCCCCTTGCTCTCAGGCCGCTGGGTCCCTCGCTGTCGGTGATATCAGCACTCCGGGTCCCGTGGTCAGCAGCATCCCCACTCGCCTGTGCCCCATTTCCTTCACCTGCCGATGCACACAAATAGAGAGAGAGGGAGAGAGAGGGTCATCACATTCTTCACATACACACATTACAGCATGCACAACTGTAGGTATACATCTCCTGGCTAGGCAATCCCATATAGAAAACCACATATCTTTCATCACGTCACAACATGTTACTACTATCCTCCCCTTTATGTCATCTCTCTCACCAACATCATAATCCATGTAAGGAAGCATCACTGCAGCATTCCATCAAATCACCTGTGAAGCTATGCCAGCATGCTCATCTTGCCCTGGCTAAAGCTGAAATTCCGCCCTAATCCTGGTCATAACTCTTCATACTCCTATCACTGATAGGAAAAGCAGTTGACTGATCACACCATATCATGCATGTTCCAATTCAACACCTGACCAGCCCATGTCCATAAGTCTTGTCCCATGCAAGTAAAAACAACTTTATTCACAGAGGACACAGCACCCGCCATTCTATTCACATGCCTAGCTGAACCCTCTGTACATATATGTCATAATGGATACAATCTCTGATGAAGACACAACATGTGGCAGTCCCATACAGGTGCCATCTGATGTTTAGAATCCATGTCTGGAGAACAGCCATGTCACTACATGTACCAAATCACAGAGGAATATCTGCAGTCACTATACACAGATACACCACATCACATCATACATGCATGTACAGCTACAGTGGCCTAAATAGCACACATGAGACATCCACTGACAATCACAGAAAGCAGTGTAAGAACAACTAAACCAAAGCCAGACACCTAAATCCTAATAGGACACATAACATTCCACCTGACAAGCAGATACACTTCCACAACGTTGACAACATAAGTAAACCAACATCACTCACACAATTCCTGACATGTGATTTCCTGTACCTAAGTCCAGCCAACACACATATCCCACTGAAAAGAAATGTACACATGATGTACACATGGTCCTACGACTGCCATAGCTCTTACAACATATCCAACAACAACAACACCAGTATGACAAAAAGTAGTTCATCCAAACCATAACATCTCAAAGAAAGAAGTGACACAAAAACATTTACTGTCCAACCTATCTACATCAGCTAGGCTAAGATTGTCCCACTCAACAACATCTGCCCCCAAGCAACCATTATGACATGATGTATGTGGCTAACCCCATATATTCCCTTAGTATTGGTAGGCTATTTGCACTTACAGCATAGACATTGCACATTGTCAGAGGGTAGGACAGACTAATCACTTACCTGCTCTAAAACAAGGGCACTGGGATAATAGTTAATCACCTACAGGTCAATGGTATGGAAATGCATGGTAAGGCCAAATATTAACAATCAGACAGCCATAGTTGGATGTCCTTCTTTTACAACCTTCACATACCCCATAGTATGAATAGGAAGGGACAATAGGGACACTAACACAGACCCATATGTATAGTCCTAAACAGGCCATATTTGTTGACTTATTGATATTCCAGCTTCACATGGAGTCAATACCTGTACCAGGAAAAAAGGTAACTACACCCTGTACCAAATATGTCAGGCACACACTAGCAAATACAGGTGATCTACACAGATGGAAGTGGTCTGACACCTCAGAGCTCCATATTAACATATTCAGATGTATGGACCTGGAAATAATAGATGGGTAGGATGATACAACAGCTTACATACATATATATGGCTGGGTGGAGTAACACATGAGCCAACGTCAACTATGCATCTCCACATAAAGGCATAGATATACCTTGACACAGGTGATCTAAACATGCACATAGCCAACCCTAATGCCAGATCTCCATCTATTAGTCAGGCAAGGTGAGTAGTATATATTCCCACTAGTCTACATACATGTAGCACCTACTGCACTGTCACAACTGCAAAAGTGTGACAGCAATCACCGTACTAGCAGAGCCAAGTAAAAGGATACAGTCAGTACTTACCCCCTGGTGGCTGCTGTGGTGCCCTCAAACGCTCATCCACCTCAGGGTGGGCCAACGCCAAAATGCAGACCATTAGGGGGGAGTCAGGGTCCGATGGGCACCCCTTCGTCACTGGGAAGACATCCCCAGCTGGGCCTCAGCGGGCTTCCGGGCCCAGAGTCTCAGGACCCTCCCACCGCTTTCTACAATGGATTCCCCACTGGCTGTGGACCCCCAGGATCCGCACTTGCTTGGCGATGGCATGCCAAATCCCCTTCTTCTGATGGGCTTTGACCTGCATGGATGACAAAGACACATGCACCATACAAATAGGAGTGGTAATTAGACATCATTCGCAGCAAGTAGGCACACATTCCCATCATCTCTGCTCACACGCCTTCACATTATGCCATCCGCATACATCTACACCCTCACAAGTTCACATGCCCGATGCAACGTCACACACAACACCTATCACACATGGCTAGGGCACTGGACTCACCTCCTCCTCTGTTTCCCTATATAGCTGTACAAGAATTAGAGGGACAGGGAGTGTTTGAAAGGGGTGCAGTGTACAGCCTCCCTTAATAATCAGTACAAATCAAAGAGTACACTGTTCCTCAAAGATAGACAAAGGTAACAGAGTTACTTCTATATTTAGAAGCTAGAATCCTCACATATCCACTGGATGTCATGCTTCATCATCAGGTCTGCTCCTTGTCGGAATGGCGCTGCAATGTCCGATGGGCCTCACAAGGGGGCTCTGTGCCAGAGGTCTTTTAAAGTGTGTGCCAAGAAAAAGGGGAGGAAAAAATGGAGAACTACTAGACACAGAGGAGAGATTGAGAAAAAATATTAAAATTGGCTTGAGAACCGCACTGCAACAAATTTATTGTACATGGTAGATCTCTGTCAAGGTTAAAAACAAAGGGAAGTAGAGAAGAAATAGTGTTCCACTATCCCATATAGCTTTTCATACAGGGGTAGGACCTCCTCCACTAGCCTCTCAAGCTCTTCCAGGGTGAAGGCAGGGGCTCTATCACCTGCAGGACGTGGCATGATGGCTCCCAGAGGCAGCACACAGCAGCTCCCGTCATGGAGGTCTTGCTGGCAGCAGTGTTAGGAGTCAAGTGAGCAATACTGAGGAAAGTGGCGGCTACGGCCGCCATGTACAGGACTGTAACTGCCGGCGGTCATGGCCATTGGCCCAAGTCCGCCATAGGCAACAATGTTAACCAATGGCAAGTTGCACAGCGGTTGCGACTGCCTGCCGCCATGACGACTTCCCCTGGCGGACTTAGGTCACTCCCAACTGTCCACTACAGTAGGTCAGGCACCTGTGATTTTGGCCACATGTCATTGACCGAGGTGCTTACTTATCAGTGTCAATCACTTACTCCCCCTTAATACTGTGTATTCATATGTGGTGTCACATATTGTGCCAAATTTAACAAAATTATGTGTTGAGGAAGTATATATGGTGAAAACTATGTAAAGCTACTCTGAGGTACATAGGCCACGGGTTGATATTGGTAGAATCCAAAACATATGTGTTATTAACGCAGGACAGCTAAGTCTTACACACATGTACATTAACATTAGTTTCATATGTATAATCCCATTTACATGTTAGCCAATGTGCAGCAATGAGGGTGAATTAGGTGCAAATCTATGACCTGTGCTGTATATGGCAAAAGTGCTATGCATCTTCTACAGATGTTAGGAGTCAGGTAATACACAATGTGCTAATGATGTGTGTAATCTGCATTACTCATTGTATATTCTCTTCTCTCAACATAGTTATCCTGCCATGAGGAGAGTGAGACAACCACCAGTGTACCGTCCGCTAGTTGACCTGCAAACCATGGAGGAAAGACATGTCATCCAGACATGTCATCTGAATTTTCATACCATCATGGATCTTTATACTCAGGTGAGCCAGATCTGATGCCTGCCATTCGCAATCCCTATAGCATATCTTCCATCGTTCAGGTCTTGTCAGTGCTACACTTCCTGGCCACAGGCTCCTTTCAGAATACTGTTACCTTAACAGAAGGGATGTCTCAGCCGATGTTCAATCTGGTGTTGAAGGATGTACTTTGTGCATTGTTGAAACACCTGGACAGCTACATCGGGTTTCTCCAACGAGCAGATTTGGCCTATGTGAAAGCAGACTTTTATGAGCTGGGACACATTCTTTATGTGGCATTCCTTATGTGGTAGGAGGCATTGATGGCACCCTTGTAGCCCTGGTCCCTATCAGTGCCAATGAACAGGGGTATCTGAACAGGAAGAACTACCACTCATTCAACGTACAGGTGGAGTGTCTGCAGACCAGTACATCTCACAAGTCACAGCCAAGTTTCCAGGATCTGTGCATGATTCCTACGTCATGCGGGACAGCAATGTCCCACATCTGATGGCACAACTGCAAACAGAGAGGGCCTGGCTGCTTGCTAAGTTTGCATTGTAGTGTCTGTTTCTTTGCTATGTCTCCTGTCATCACAATATAGCCAGTCGCAGGAACTATTTATGAGTTATTCTACCAGTGTTCACAGGTGACTTAGGCTATCCAAACTGTCCTTGGCGGTTGACACCAGTGTGGTACCCAGCCACACCAGGGGAAATCCGGTATAGTGAGGCACACAGGAGGACAAGGCGTGTAATCGAGCGAACATTTGGGCTCCTGAAGGCTAGATTCAGGTGCCGGGCCCGATCTGGAGGAGCCCTCCTCTACTCGCCTCACAAGGTATGCCAAATAATCGTTGCCTGCTGCATGCTTCTCAATCTAGCCCTGAGACATCAGATACTATTGATAGCAGATGAGGTGGAGGCAGCTGGACCAGTGGCTGGAAATGCTGATATGTCAAGTGATTAAGAGCCAGGGGAAGAAGGAGTAGGTGCCTCTAAGGCAGATCTCATCAATCAGTACTTCAACTGATATTCATGTATGTGAAGTGGACCTTTTGATGTGCTGAATGTGCACATCTTGAAGTAAATGGCTGCCATTACACCTCCTGACTTTTATTCATCAGTGGGGGTGACATGAGCTCCAATGCCTATGTGTGAGTTGTGGATGTAGACTGATAGATTGTAAAGTGTACTGTACAATATGGTCCGCTATATCATGTATTGTTATATCTGATCCTAACATACACTTCTGTAATAGACTACTTAGCATTGAGGTATGTTTCTTACATTCTCCTATCCTCTTTTCCTTCCACTCACTGAAATTGCCATTTCTTGTTTGGCTCTGCAACCTAGGCTTGCGGTATTCATTGTCAGTAGCCAATGGTAATTGCTGACAGACATGAGAGATATACCCGACAGATAGCTGGTAAAATGGTTATAGTTACAGTGGGATAGTACGTTGTTAAAACTTCCTTTATACAAGTGGGGTTGTGACTGCTTAGTCCTTTCCTATTACAAGTGGGGTTGGGGGATGTGAAATGGTGTATTACATGTCAGTTGAAGTTTGTGGCCTATGTGTGATGATTGGATCATGGCCTCTGGCTTCACAATGGGTGGGGTACTTTGTGATGACCATGGAACCTAGCTGTGTTTGTATTCTGATGTTGCTGCCCAAATTGCAGGTAACTGTATACTGACAAAGGTGAATGACAACCCTACAGGCATGGGGCCTATGTTAGTGTATGGTTAAAGTACCGGGTTCCTCAGGGATGTTCTTTGTGTGTCGCATGGGGTAAGTGATCATGTAGCTATGGTATGGGTGTGTGAAGAGCCTGTACCTGGTGTTAGTTAGGTTCATTCTGGGTGTCCCTGCTTTGTAGGTAGTTTACCATGGGCATGACTTCTATTACTTGTATATGTGCATTGTATGCCACCATGCCTTCCATCCTGATGGTACATTCTCTCATGTTCTATTTGCAGATTGGTGTACTGACTATGCTATTGTGTTGCCTTGGATTTCAACCCCTTTGACATCCGTCCTGTGACATTTCTGTTGTCATGTGTCTCCTGCTGAGGAAGCCTACGTCTGATGACGATTACACTGGCTGTTCGATGCACGGGAGACTGACCAGGCCAGTTGGCAAACATGACAATTGTTGATGCATTATAAAAGACACATATTCAGTAGCTGTATTCAGTTGTGATTTATTTTGCATATCAGAATACTCGAAGTCAAAATAAAAGTGCATAAATGAAAAATAACGTGATGAGTGAGGTCATGGTAGATGGATTCATTGGAGTAGCTGCTACACCAGTTGGTTACACAGGTCTAGTGTCACCATGGGGAAATGGAGTTATGTCTCAAAACAGTTTACAGGGTGTCTCAGGGGCACACTAGGGTGACAAATCAGGAGAGGTTCACTTACTGGCAGTGGGTTTGGTCTTGGCATCTGCTCCAGCCGGATGTCTGGGTGGATGTCCACATTTGCGGCGGGGTTCTTCAGCTTCAGAGGAAAGGGTGTCTGAGGAATGTGGTTCCCCTGGCAGGGTCCCCATTACACTAGCTGCTGCAGATATAGATGGGTCAGATGTTAACTGTCTAGTAGAAGGGGCCTGCTTGTGTGTTGAGAAACCAATGAGGGTGGTATTTATGTCCCTCAGCACCCCTGCAATGGAAGGCGTGTAGGCATTTTGTGCCTGCCACTGCTGCATGACTTCCTGGTGGTATTCCCTCTGCAGCCTTTGATTCTCCCTCAACAAGGTTATAATTTGGCCCATCCTGTCCTGGGAACTTTTGTATGCTTCCTGGACTTGGGAGATGGTTTCCTGGTCAGTGGACTCCCTTTGAGGCCCCATCCTCTGGCCCACAGTATCCCTCCCACGCACCTAAACCCCAAGTGCATGAGCCCCTAGCACAGTGGGCCCATTCCAAGTGGTAGCAGGTCCTTCAATGTCAGAAATGTTAAGGTTTGACTCAGGTCCCTATACTGTGAGGCACAAAATTGATTGAACAGTCCTTGGGACACAGGTTTGGGGGCGAATGGTTGCCTTTCATGTAGATGTATTAGGGATGGGGGAGGGTTGATGTGTGCAGGGTGAGGCAGTAAGCGATGACTGACCAGGTGTCCCAGATGGGCCAGGTTGTTCGTCATTGTCCAGACATCCAGGCGTGTGGTCCTCACTGGGGCCTTCATCCTGAGGGAGACTAGAAGTCTCAGGTGTCTTTTCCATAGTGGCAATGGCAGGGTTACCTGTAGAGGGAGTAAGACACAGAGTTCAGGTCAGAATGTGTGTTTGGTTGCCTCTTTGTGAGATGCAGACAGTGGCTTTTCATGATTCCCTGCCATGAGATTGACACATGCTGCACAGCATACCTTCGTGTACATACAACTCTGTGACTTGATTTCCATACTCTATGTTGGGAGATGTCATACAAGTTTGGTACTAATTGCACAGCAGATGGGTTCTGGTTTTGTCTGATAATTGACATGACTGTTCGCCTTTGTTACATAGTGAACAGTCAGGCTTGCTCGATGTCACACAATGAAGCGTTTCCTAGTGGGAACACAGTTTGTGAGTATGCAAGGATAATAGTCCTGTATCTAGATGTTGTAAATGTGAATCGACTCAACCATCTTACTTTCCAACCCAGGTCAGTCTATTTCTGGCTTGGGATATTTGATCTGTGGCCATTAGGAATGGTCACTCAGCTGTGGCTATGTTTTGCTTTGTTTGCTATTGTGAGTGTGCCACTGCATTGCTGTCATTGCCATGTACCTGTCCTCACTAGAACAATCTAGAAGGTGTTGCTAGTACTTTAGTTGTACATGCATTACATGAGATGTGTTTTGCACATTCCAGGTTTTCAAAATGATGGGTTAGAGCATTCTGGGAGTCGCAGTGATATGAATAGCCAGTAGTTAACGTGCCATTGCCAAGGGCTGTGTGGAGTGGTGGCATACAGGAGAGGGACATTAGGTGATTAGGTGGGAGGTGAAGTGGGACATGTAGTTAATTAGGGAGTATTTGGGTGGTGAGGAAGCATGCAAGACATATGTGTGACATGACTGTTGTGGGTACTTACCAGACTCCAGTCCCCCAGGTATTCCAATCAGGACCTCAAGATGCAGTATATCCATAACCTTCTCCTCCTATGATGTAAACTGTGGGGGAGGGAGTGGGGACCCACCGCCATTCTTCTGCATAGCTATCTGATGGTGTGATGCCATGGAATGCACCTTCCCCCGTAGCTTTCCACCTTTTCCTGCTGCCCTCCCTTGTGCGTGGATGGCTGCCTACTGAATTGACCCTGTCGACTATCCTTTGTTACAACTCCATTTTCCTGGCAATCGATGTTTGTTGGACCTGTGCTCCAAACAGCTGTGCCTCTACCCTGACAATTTCATCCAGCATGACCCTCAACTAATCATCAGTGAAACATGGGTGTTTTTGTGGGAAAATGGTAGTGGTTGTGTAGACGGTATGTGGGGGTGTAGTGAGTGTAAGGGTGAGGTGTGGGTGGTGCTTTTTGAGGGTGAGATGGTTGTCGCGGATTGTGTGTGCTAGGGATGTGTGTATTGTGTTAGTTATGCTGATGTGGGGTGTGCGTTGAGTGTGATGTGTATGTGTGCCTATTGTTTAAAGCTGCTATATCTACAATATTGCCTGATCTCTGGGTATCTGAATGGTGTTTATGTTGAAAAGAATTTTGGGGAGTGTTGGTATGTGTTATATAGTACAGTGAGCAGGTGTGTTGGGTGTGTGGATGTGTTTCAGGTGTGGGGTATTCAAACTATCGAATGTGTGTTATGTTCTTACTAATGTGAGTTCTGACCACGGCAGTTTGCACTGTCAGTGGTTTTCCACCATGGAAGGACCGCTGTGGTGATTTGTGGCTTGTAATCTGGTGGGTGGATTTTTGTCGGGCTGGTGGTGGGACCGCCTTTTTCCCGCCCTCAAGTGTCCTGGTAGTTTGGGATTTTTGGCTGAATTTTGGCGGTTGATGAATCTTAACAAAATTTTCCCAAAGAATTAGAAGCTCACTTCAGCTGCTGTCTGTAAAGTTTCAAGTTTCGAGGTGATCCGTCAAGCGGGCCTGAGAAAAGGGGGGTCCTAGAAAGCATTTCCCCTCCTGTTAATTTCCATAAGGACTTTGAACACGACTACAGCCTGAACCGCGGTCGCCACTGGGTAGTTGGTTAGGTCAGCGTTTCCATAGGAAATGTGCTTTTTGTGTTGCTAATAACTTTGGCACTGTTTGACGATTCTCCATGAAACGTTCCCAAAAAGTGCTCTTTTTGCCTAGTTTGTGAATGGAAAGTTTCAGGGTAATCCATCAAGCGGTACTGAGAAAAAAGGGAGTGGGGGTTGCAAAACACAAAAGCCCCAAGCATTTCCTGTAGATTTTTTGAAGAAGCACTAACGCAAAAACTGCGGAACAAAATTACACCATATTTGGCAGGAAGCTAGATATTGGTCCATAGATTGTGTTTTTTGGGATTATTTGTGAATGTGTTCAGTAATTTTTGAGAAATAAAGGTTTACAAATATGAGTCCACAAGAGTCTCTCAAGAGTCTCACAGGAGCGTCAGTTTAAAAATAGAGCATTCTAATTGGTCCATGGAGCTTTTTTTCCCCTGTGCCATTTTGCTCCCATGGGAGTCAGGCTACCACTAGAGCAGGAGCTCTGACTGGCTGCCAGCAACATGAGAAAAATGTTGCTGGCAGCCATTACAGGACTCTGGGATTTAGGGCCACATGTACAACGCAAATTTCTAGTCGCAATCGGGCTGATTCATAGAATGTCACTAGAAAAATGCTTTTGGGAATATTCAAAGCCCAAATTGCGATTCAGTAACTTTTTACCAAATTACAATTTGGGTTTTACCATGCGGTATTAGGAAGGGGCGTGTTGAGGGCATCCCTTCCTAATATTGAATAGGAAAAGTATGTACGAATGTTTTGCAACTGGAATGCAGTTTTGCAGTCGCAAAACATTTGCAGTTTACCACCAGTAGAAAGTTGGTGGTAACCCATTTGCTAAGGGACTCATTTCCCTCTGAGAATAGTGGAGAAAATATTTTATAAGACCACTGCCTACTCTTAAAAAATGAAACTTGTGAACGAGTCATTTATTTAATTTTAAATGCACCCCATTTTTCTTTAGGGGAAACAGGCTGCATTTCCAAAAAATAACCAAATGCTTTATTTAAAAGCAATCACAGACATGGTGGTTTGCTGAGCCCAGCAGGCCACCATCCCTGTGATGGCTGCAATTCCTAATGGATTGCAAATTGCGACCTACCTCATTCCCACTGTGAATCGCAAAAGAAACTCGAAAGAGGTTCATACATTTGAAATTGTGATTCACATGAAATCGCAATTAGGAACTCGCAATTTCAAACTTTAGCACATGTGGCCCTTAGTAACCTATCCTTAACTTTAAAAAAAAAAAATCATAGAAGGGGGGAGGATAGGGGTACCTTGCTGTCCTAGGCTCCATGGGTGGGCCCAAAGGGACCCCTCCTGGGCCCAAAATAAAAAAAAAATATGCAAATTGTGCCGTGATCCTGCAAAAAAAAGGCAGCTGGGGTATATTCTTTAATTAAAGGGAGGGGGTGCTGTGTTTGCGCCCAGGGACTTCATCCCCTAGGGACGAATGCCTTTAATAAGGGGAAGAGGGGTGTGCGGTTCCCCTCCCCAATCCATATTCGGCCCCATGGACCCCATCCTCAGGGCTGGCTCACTTGCTGCTTCTCTGCATCCACCACTGCTGGCAGGGAAACGTGTTTGCTCTGGTCCGGTGGCAACATTTTCAAACCTCCCGCTAAACAGAAGCAAACACAAAGTCTGCTACCAACAGGCAGGAGCTATCCAGAAGATCCCAAGGCTGGGAGTAGACCTGTACTTTGTTTGGGCAGGGAAACAGAACAACAGAACAACAGATTTCTCCCACCTGGAGGGAGCAGCACAAATAGCTGCTCTCTCTGGTCAGGAGCAATGACGGCTCCCGTAGCATGTGGGGAGCTGGTTAGGCCCCTGGGGTGGCCCCTGTGGCCCCGTGTGCATGCTGGCTGCCCTGGTTGGGCATCAGGGCATCCACCTATTGGAGGTGGGGTCCTGGGGCCATAATAGGCTCAAGGGAGTGGGGCCCCTCTCCCCTTTAAAATAAAATAAGTTCCTAGGGCATGGGGTCCCCAGAGTGTAATGAGGCTTGGGGAGAGTGGCTGCCCACCTCCCTCCCTTTTTAATTAGTTTTATGAGTGATAGGGTTCCTGGGGACAGAAAAGGGGGGTCATGTAGCCCTCTCCCATTCTAAGCAGAAAACAGTCCCAGGGGATGGGGTTCTCGGGCCTATAAAGGTTTGAGAAGGGGGCCTACACAGTTAATCCCCTTTTTATTGTTTTGGCCGTGTGGAAGGGGATCCCTGGGCCCTAAAAGGCAGGTTAGGGAGGGTGGTTGTGTGCGCCCTACCCTTTTTTGTTATATTTGGCCCAGGGGATGGGGTTCCTGGAGCTTAATAAGGCTTGGGAAGGGGGAATGCATGCCCCCTTAGATTTTGGCTCCGGGGAATGGCATGCCCAGGACCCAAGAAGGCGTTGGGTGGGAGACTGCATGGCCACCCCTCCTATTTTTTTATTTGGCCCGGGGGATGTGGTCCCAATTAATGGTATAACCTCTCCCCTTAACATATATGTTTTGGCCCTAGGGGACGGGGTGCCCTAAGGCCCAAAGGCCAACCCTATGCTGTGCATGCCAAAGGCTGTGTGCAATGTGGGGCTAGAAGCCTGCTGGGGATTTGGCCACCGTGCATGGTGGCAGGCCAAGTCCTGTGACCAAATCCCCACTGCGAACAGCCAAAGGCTGTACTGTATGCAGCGTAGGGTTCACTGCCTGTGGAGAGTTAGAACCAGGGTCTGGCTGCAACACAGGCCCTGCAGTTAGCCCCACGCCACACACCAGTAAAGGCCGTGTGTAACATGGGGTTAGCTGCCTCCATGTGGCTGCCTGAGGGGAGTTGGACACAGGGTCTGGCAGCAAGGCAGGCATTGCAGCCAACCCCACGCATCATGTGACGAAAAGGCCATGCACAGCGTGAGGTTGGCTGCCTGCAGGAGAGTTGGCTGCTTCCAGGTCGGATCGGCCACAGGTCCCGGCTGTAAGCTAGACCCTACTGCCAACCCCTTCCTGTGCACAGCCAAAGGCCGTTCATATTGTGGGGTTGCTCACCTGTGGGGTGTTTGCCGCAGGGCCTGGCCACTTTGGCTGTGCACGGCCGGGTGTTGGATTTACATATGGTAATAAAATATTACTTTACGCTAAAACAACCCTAGAAATTCACTGAAAAAAACAAAGGTTCATGTAATGGTATAGTTAGGTGTGTTAAAAATAAATATTTTTTTTTTAAAAAGAACCTTAGAAATTCACCTACAAAACCAAAGGTTAAAATTACATTATAGTTAGGTGAACATGTCAGTGACAACATTAAAGTTTCGAATTATAAAAACACAGAAATTCACCAGTCAAAATTAGAAGAGCTAACTTTAATGTGCACCTCCGCCATGCACTGCTTATGACCTCACATATTACATCACTCATGACATGTCCTATGACATAATTTATGATATATAAATTTTGATGGTGCACCACTTTCAATAAATTTAAGAAAGTCCAATCATTCAGTATTATTTGGTTGTTGTGTTCTCTTTATTCTTTTTTTCTCTCAAGGTTAAAAACGTAATAACAACAACAGCCATCGCGTTTCGGCCTCAAAACAGGACTTCTTCAGGGCCAAAATCATGCCACTCGTTGGTTTACACCAAATGTATCTCCACTCGAAGCTCTTACGGGTCAATATGGCAAAGAGTCTAATGGGGGCACTCGTAGATCATAAGAAGGACCTGTGTCGTTTTTGGTGACTTCCTAATCTTAATTTATGGCATCACTGATGAAACCATTACAATTCGCCACTTATAGTTATATCAAGTAACTATAACTTGTGCCATAGAGTAACTATAACTCATTCCCCGCCAAGCACAGTATTGTTACCAAGGATGTTATTACAGATGTTGCAGTGAAGTTATCAATGATGTCATATAACACATCATTAGTAATGTAACATGGGAGGTAATTAGCAGTGTGCACGTCCAACTTCTCACAAGCGTACACAGCTAAGTATGTGATGTAACAAGATATACTGTGTAATTTTAACCTCTTAGCTGCTGGGCCTTCCCCCACCCCACCCACAGTGCTGAGCCCTTTTTTGGCATTTTGGAGTAGTTTGCGCTAAGGCCTTCATAACTTTCTCTCCACATAAGCTATCCACACCAAGTTTGCGTCCTTTTTTTCCTAACATCCTAGGAATTCTAAAGGTACCCAGAGTTTGTGGGTTCCCCTGGAGGAGACCAAGAAATTTGCCAAAATACAGCAAAAATGTTGTTTTTTTAAAAATAAATGGGAAAAAAGGGCTGCCTAAGAAGGCTTGTGTTTTTTTCACTGAAAAATCAACAAAGGCTTTGCGGTGCTATAATCACCATCTTCCCAGCTTTCAGGAACAGGCAGACTTGAATCAGAAAAACAAATTTTTCAACAAAATGTTGGCATTTTACTGGGACATATCCCATTTCTACTATTTGTTCTGCTTTTAGCCTCCTTCCAGTTAGTGACAGAAATGGGTGTGAAACCAATGCTGGATCCCAGAAAGCTAAACATTTCTGAAAAGTAGACAAACCTCTGAATTCAGCAAGGGGTCATTTGTGTAGATCCTACAAGGTTTTCCTACAAAAAATAATAGCTGAAATTGAGATGAAAAAAAACAGCCATTTTTCTCTACGTTTTACTCTGTAACTTGTACTTGCAATGTCAGATTTTTTAAAGCAATATACCGTTACATCTGTTGGACTCTTCTGGTTGTGGGGATACATAGGGCTTGTAGGTTCATCAAGATCCCTAAGTACCCAGAGCCAATAAATTAGCTGCACCTTGCAATGGGTTTTCATTCTATCCTGGGTATACAGCAATTTGTTTACTGAAATATAAAGAGTGAAAAATAGGTATCAAGAAAACCTTTGTATTTCCAAAATGGGCATAAGATAAGGTGTTAAGAAGCAGTGGTTATTTGTACATCTCTGAATTCCGGGGTGCCCATACTAGCATGTGAATTACAGGGCATTTCTCAAATAGATGTCTTTTTACACACTGTTTTACATTTGGAAGGAAAAAATGTAGCAAAAGAAAAAGGGCAATAACACTTGTTTTCCTATTCTGTGCTCCCCCAAGTCTTCCAATAAAAATGGTACCTCACTTGCATAGGTAGGCCTAATGCTCGCGACAGGAAACACAACATGGAAACATCACATTTTTACATTGAAATCTGATGTGTTTTTTGCAAAGTGCCTAGCTGTAGATTTTGGCCTCTAGCTCAGCCGGCACCTAGGGAAACCTACCAAACCTGCAATTATTTTTAAACTAGACACCTAGGGGAATCCAAGATGGGGCTTCACCAGGTTCTGTTACCCAGAATCCTTTGCAAATCTCAAAATTTGGCAAAAAAACACTTTTTCCTCACATTTCGGTGATAGAAAGTTCTGGAATCTGAGAGGAGACACAAATTTCCTTACACCCAGCATTCCCACAAGTCCCTCGATAAAAATGGTACCTCACTTGTGTGGGTAGGCCTACTGCCCGCGACAGAAATAGATCACACAACAGTCAATGTTGGTCCTTACATGATGCAACTGTTGGCCCTGGGGTGATCCATTCCTGACGCAGGCACTAGGTACAGGCACTCAAGTGGGGTAGTGTTTTTATCAGGACAGGTGAGGAATCACTGGGTGACAGAAATGCAAGAAAAAAATTAGTTTTTATTCAACATTTCAGTTTTGCAGGGTATTCTGGGTAAGAAAACTTTAGGGAATCCACACAAGTCACACCTCTGTGGACTCCCCCGGATGTCTAGTTTCCAGAAATGTCTGGGTTTAGTATGTTTCCCTATATGGCCTCCGAGCCCAGGACCAAAAACACAGGTGCCTGCCTTACAAAACCAGTTTGTTTTGTGATGTATAATTTTGATGTCTCTACAATACGATTTGGGCGTCGAATTTGGGTCTGAACTAAATTGGGGAGCACTCTCTCTCAGTGCTTGCCACCGCATTCGCCTTCTCTCTGGTTTGGGATAACCCGCTATGGTCCCGTTGCACAGACTGTGCTTGCGAAGGGACAGCAGGACTGTCCTCATCGCCTCCCTCATAATTACTGGAAGTGGAGTTATCGAATGGGACTCCTCCGACAGAAAAATCACTCCCAGAGTCTGCGCTATTTTCCTGTCCCTCAGATGCTGCCTCAGTATTTGCTGTCTCAGTCTCTGATCCTATGTCAGAGCTGTCCTCTATAACCCGAGTGAGGGCTTGAACAGCAGTCATCCAACGAGATGCCACCACTGCTACTGGCTAAACTGTCACTCTAAAACGCTAGCCTACATAGACAGTCACAAAATTGCTGGTGTGTGTGTGTGTGTAGGAGGCTGGCCTGGCTTATAGTGGGTACCTTGTGGTACTTACACCTTGTGCCAGGTTCAGTTATCCCTTATTAGTAGATTAGAGGTGTTCTAGCAGCTTAGGCTGATAGAGGTGGCTATATCAGAGCAGTTTAGGCTGAACTAGGAGACATGCAAAGCTCCTACTATACCACTTATATCACTTAGTACTATATCACACGAAATACTCAGTGTTACTAAAAATAAAGGTACTTTATTTTAGTGACAATATCCCAGAAGTATCTCAGAGGATATACTCCCTTAGGAGGTAAGGAATATACATACAATATACACACATAACCAAAATCAGGTAGGTAAACAGGTAGACAAGTAGTACATTATCGAATGGGACTCCTCCGACAGAAAAATCACTCCCAGAGTCTGCACCATTGTGCTATCCCTCAGATGGTGTCTCAGTATCTGCTGTCTCAGTCTCTGATCCTATGTCAGAGCTGTCCTCTGTAACCTGAGTGAGGGCGTGAGCAGCAGTCATCCAATGAGATGCCATCTCTGCTATTGGGTAAACTGTTGCTCTAAAACACTAGCCTACGTAGACAGTCACAACATTGCTGGTGTGTGTGTGTGTGATACTTGCAACAGTAGAGATCACCTTACCTGTGCTTCTTCCCTCAATCAGCACGTTCTTTCAAGATACTCAAAAAACACCTTGTCACATACCAATCGTCACAGTCCTTAGCCCCTCTAGCGCCCAGTTCAGCAATTAATATTGGTGCTCCCACTCCCATGTCCTCCTCCTCGGATTCCCTCACTACCACCCAGCAAAAGTGCAATTCATCTCTCCAAAGCCGCCCCGCACATACATTTCATTTGTATTATAGCGCATGTAATGGCTGACTTCACTAATGTACTCAGCTATTTACATAAAATACAGATTTGGTCTTTGCAGTAGGCATATAAACCTTCTGCACTTCTTTATGGCACCAAAACATCCACTAGACAAAAGGCTGATCCTTTTGTAGCATAATCACAAGACTTACTTGACTTTTATTACTGCTGCCTAAAAGCTACAGTTGAAACGCATCAGTTGAAGTATGTGCATTGCTTTGAAGATGCAAGCTGCAACTGCAAGACAACTGGTGGCAAATACATGTGTGTGTATATATACATATATGTGGGTCTGGTTTTCCTGGGGGCTGATCGCAGCCCCCAGGGAAACCACACATGCATTGACAAAAGTGATCTATATATATATATATATATATATATATATCTACTACTATATACAACTACTAAAAGAATTATTGCCCCCACAGGGGGCTGCCCTGCCCATGGGCGACCCCTTGTCAATTTATTATTTTGTTGTTGTTGAAAATGTAGCCCCTGGGGGGGGAGGGGCGCGATCACGCCCCACCAGGGGACACCTACCTTTATTTAAAAAAATATGCCCCCTGTGGGGCGGCGGCCCGTTTGCCCAGGGGGCCAACCCCACCAAGCAAAATCCCTGGTGTCTAGGGAGGTTTCCTGGCCTTCTGCGATCGAGGGCCAGGAAACCTGTTCAGGAAGGCCTCCCTTGAGAGGGCAGAGTCTCTCCTTTCAAACGAGGCCTTCCCAAACATCAGGAAGGCCGTTTGGGGCTGTTTTCCCTACTGGAGCAGGAAGTAGCCACTTCCTGCTCCGATGGGGAAAACAAAACAGTGATGTCAGCGCACCGCGGGGGAGACACAGAAGATTTTCTGTGTTTCCCGGGGGTTTTTTGAAGAAAAAAAAAATCCTTGGGTGCGATGCACCCAAGGATTTTTTAACCCCTTCCCTGGTGTTGCCCACTGGTTGAGACCCACACCGGGGAGGCCAGTGGCCGACGCATGCACCAAAGGGGTTAAGGAAACCAGACCTACTGACTTTGTCTAAGGGTCAGAACACCAAAATATAAAAAGTAGGCCTACTGGTATTATCAAGGGGTCAGCACATCAACATATATAAAGCAGACCTATTGCCTACTGTCTTTGTCAAAAAGTCACCAATAACTATTAATTAGTGTTTATTTAATAAATTCACACATTGCAAAGCTTAATAAAAGTGAAAGACATCAACATGTTTTTGAGTCTTTAACATTTTTCAGGTCACAAAAAGCAGCCCTAGGACCCACCACATGGGGTCCCTGCATTCCAGGTGAAGAGCATATAGTTCCACCTTGAAGTGTGATAAGATAAGCTCTACTGGGGGGCCAAGGATTCAATGACCTGGGAGACTTACTGTGTTGTTTATATTTCTAGGAGGCTGCTGCACTCCCTGCAGCCCCATCCACCCCCACAACATTAAACAAAATAGTTGTAGTTCAGCAGCCCCTGTTTAGGGCAGTACCAGCAATGAAAAAAATATTTCAAAAATACCATCAGGCCATTAGTGGGCACTACTTGTGTAGAGCAAAGAATAATAAACCTGTGGGGCACCCACAACATATTCTAACGTTGATGGTCGCAGGAGGAGTCCCAAGGCCCCAGTAGCCTTAGCCAGCTCCCCAGGCAGCACCCATTGTAGTGCTGATGGGAGCTGGTTCTCTTACTTTGCTCCCGCCCGAGTTTAAACAGCTTTTTCCTTTACTGCCACCCCAGCAGGAGATGTGTTCCCTGTCTGGGAGAGTGCTGGCAGGGAACACAGTTTACATACTCTCTGACCGCACTCTCCCGGACAGGGAACACAGAGGTGTCACGAGGCACTGGGTGCCTGGGACTAAAAAGGTTCAGGGAGGGCAGGTTGTGCACGCCTTCCCATTCAATGAAAAGCAGTCCGGGAGATGGTGTCCTTATGGCCTAAAAAAGGCTCAGGAAGGGGACCGCATACCCCTGTCCCAAACCAAAAATAAATAAATAAAAGCACAAAAGCTCCACCCTCCCACCCACCTCGTCAACCCCAGGGGCTACAACTGAAAAAAAGGTGAGCGCACAAGACCCAGGATCTCCACCCACATGTCCTACAAAAAACAAACAGAAAGGCCACATAAATAGTAGGATGAGTGCAACCTCACCCCCAGGCCCATTTGATGAGGGCTGCTTTGAGGACCTCACCATAGTTACATTTTTCACAAGATTTCTCTTTTGCCATTGGGCTTGTGAATTCAGTGGCTAAATTTGCACCTCCCAGTGAGACTCCTGTGTACTGTGAACCCCACCTGGGAAATGCAAATGCAGGCATGCTTCTCATCCTGGTATTTTAAATCTAGGGCACGCTTCACAGAACATTATTGGCCTTTTGTCATATTTGTGGTTCTGATTCTGCCAGGCTCTGTGGCCAACACCTGCTGCGCACAGCTTAAGGCTTTAGCAGGGGGGCTTGACTGCTCACTTTGGGTCCAGCATGGCTCTTTGGCCATGCAGCACTTCTAGCAGCATGGGCCCTGTAAGCACCCCACAAAGGTGGTCAAACCTCAGTAGCCACAACGTTCTGTTGTATGCAGTGGGGGTTGGCTGGCAGTGGCGTGTGGGTCACTGGGCCAAAAAAATAAGTTATTTCCCATTTTAGCTCACATAGCAAATTTTGCCTATGCTTACAGCCAGAACCGCTGAACGGATTAACACCAAACTTGGCACGAAAGTAGGACTTTACTTGGAAAAACATGCATTTATTGGTTTGATGTAATTCTGTTTAGTAGTTTTTGAGATATTCACATTTTAAAAAGTTGCCAAGAGGGATTTAAAGGGTTGACAATTTATATATATCTCTGCCATTTTAACTCAACAGTAACGACCCACGAATCCTATCAATCACATTTTGAAATTTCTAAGAAATGTAATTGGTTGGATAAGGGCTCAGAATTGTTTTTTAGGCCATCTTGAAAATCTCAAATTGGCTCAAGAGTTTTGCCCTGTAGAAAACATTTCTGCACAGTCATGAGGGGCCACCACTAGGGGTGTCTGACCCAGAGGAGTGCTAACAGATACCCAGAGGTGTGGAAAACTCAAGTCTCACACCAGGAAGAAAACACCAAAATTGTTGCTTGAATTGAGTCATAAAAGATTAAGAACCTGATTCACAAAGGTAAGTTACATTTTAGAGTAAATCTACACTTTACATTTAAACTTCCTACTAAAGTGTACAATTGGCTTACTCTTGTGTGGGTGAGTGACGTCCCTCCCTAAACCTCTCTTACTCCTGCCTAATTCTATCCCCTTTACTACCAAGTCTACCCCTTTTCCCACCCAGTCCCCTATGTCCCCCCATTTTTAATACTAAAATCTATACCTACATGTGCAGAGACGCCGCACTCGGGTCAGAGAACTCCACACATATAAGTGTTAGCAAAATTAACACTTTGAAGTACTATAAAACATACCACAAAGTGCAGTTTCTTAATCAGGCTCCATGCCGATTCACAGTAACAGCTATTTTAGGTGTCAAAATCGACTGGCATTTGTCGGTGACTCTTACATCACTCATAATTCAAGAGTTTCAGGCACTGTAAAAAAATAATCACAGGCTAAGCCAGACACCACAATGAGTGTATTAGGGGTGGAAGGTCGGGCCCAGCCACCCTGCACTACTGTAATCAATGGTTAACTAAGGGCCACAGTAGGTGACTTAATAGGCTCATCTCTTTTATTGGATGAGTGCTACAGGAGTGATCCCCCTCTAATGAGACCTGTTGAGGCTGTTCGTCCCAATGTGAAGGGTGGCTGTTTTACAGACAGGCTAGTTTGTTAAGACCTATTCTTACTTTCTGCACAAACTGACTCAGGACGGTGCTTATGTAGGGATCCTGCTAACCCTGATGAATGCCCAAGCCATCTCTGGGCTATAAAATTAAAGGTGAGGGACTCATAATATCTTACTTAACTCAACTATATTATTTTAATCCTGCCTTGTGTTATCTTCAATAAAGAGATATCTTTGGAGTTTACATCAAGGTAGTTTTATTACTGCACCTGGATCCTGCCTCTAACAGGAAAATATTTTTTATGATCTCCCTATGCTAAGAGGTGGAGACCAAGCTCAGTAGCGATGAGTTCACTAACATAAAGCAGCCCAAGCTTACAGCCCCCTGACAAAAATGCAAGAGTACCAGATTAGACCATCAGCCCTTGAGCTTGAGTAAGAGCTATGGGATAGGGTGGGTACATTTGTGGGGCCAGTAGTGTTGCAAGGGTGCTACAAGCCCTAAGCAATCAAAGAAAACGCTTCCAGTGTCCACCAGTTAGGTAGCAAAAGGCATTCACATATAGGGTGTAGTGGGCCGTCATACCAAACAGCTGTGGTACCATTGCACCTGCTGTACTAATAATAGCACCACCCTGGGTATCTCTGTCTTCTCCGTCTCCCAGTTCTGTGTCTCCCTGGTAGAAAAGGGAACGGACCAGAAGACAGAGGAAACAGACAGACGAAAGTGACAGAAGAAAGAAAAACAGGTGGAAAGCATTGAGAGACAGGAGGCAAAGGGCCACACACAGGTGGAAGCCAGAGTGTCTAAAAACAGAGGCATGGTACATCACGACTAGTGAGATAAAGGATTTATACTTCTGTGCTCACCCAAAGGGAAATTACAGTATATGTTTGCTACTCATCCAGAGGCCATGAACCATGAATGAGAGTGGCAACTCTCGACAACACTGGAACCAGGAAATTGATCATTCCTCCTTCTAATGTCCACCTAGAAAAAAGAAAACTCAAACCCTAAAGCATGCCTCCAATAATATCTACCTTATAACAATGTTAGGGTGGGTAAAACTACATTACCACATCATTAATTGCACATCCTCATTACAGTAGAACTGGGTTAGATAATCCTAGCCTCCATGACCTTAATAGAATTGAAAAATCTTTATACGAGAGCTAGAACTTTGTTTATTCTATGTCAGGACTAGAGGCTCTGATTATGCAGTCCCACAACAACAGAAGTCACATCTACAAAAGGTTTATAATAAAAAGTGTGATGATCAATCCACCACCCTCATATGGGATTACCATTTGCCTTAGGTTCTCGGCTAAAGAAGAAGTCACATCTACAAAAGGTTTATAATAAAAAGTGTGATGATCAATCCACCACCCTCATATAGGATTATATGAGGGTGGTGGATTGATCATCACACTTTTTATTATAAACCTTTTGTAGATGTGACTTCTTCTTTAGCCGAGAACCTAAGGCAAATGGTTTGGAAGCCATAGCCACCCTAGTGGAATCAGCCCAAAACATAGAGGAATCTATGTGTGCTTCATTTAACAGCCAACGTACTGATCTGGGCAGAGTGGCTGAGGAAACTAGGTTAAAGGTCTCCGCAAAGCAATCAATAATTAACCCTACACTCCTGGCAGAACTCTCTGGAACATCCTCATACACCTTCATGCAATGCACCACACACAATTTCAGATTATTCTGGAGAGCAGGAAAAACAACGCTCTCAAAATTTGACTTTGTACTTTTGAAACTTGAAAAGTAACTCTGTTTGGAGAAAATACTCTGCATGCATGTCGGAAACTCTCTTGCAAGATATCATGCATAACAGCACTGGCAATTTCACTGATAGCTGCTGATTACAGTTTAGTATTATCAGGCCCTTGTTCATAAAAGCATAACATGACTGATACAGCCCACTACACAGAGTAACATGGAAGAGGAGGATTGGTGAACCTAATACTATGCAACAATTTGCAGGCCATAGAATGCTCCCCCTTACTTACCATTCACAGGAGAGTGTCCTGTTGAAATCACAGACCTGTAGTTGTTAACTGATCTTTAGGCCAGACCGTCTATAGCCAATTCTGCCAAAATAATTAGATCCGCAGGTTCCGCACCCCATTCCAGTCACCAAAAAAGCCACTGCTTCCTGGCAGAAGAATATCTCTTGCGAGTACTACCGGACCAAGATTGCTTGATGTAGGATGAAGCTTGCTCTGAACATCCTGGCATTTGCCAGTGGCTCGCATAAGCCTCCATGACATAGATCGCAACTGACTGACCTACACTAATGGACAGGAACACCCCCGGGTAGGTCAAGAAATTCAGATGAACCAGCAAGCACATTGGGAGATAACATGGCAGTTCCATGAGGACTGGGAACTACGGCTGGACGTTCCAGAGAGGAGTCACTGGAACCAATTCCGCCTGATGCCTCCTCACCTGAGCCACCACCCTCTAAATCATAGGAAAGGGAGGAAAGGCATAAGGCAGATTCCCTATCCAATTCTGCAAAAATGTGTCTTTTGCCAGGGCCGCTGTGCCCGGTATCCAAATGATAAGCCAAACCAGCTGGCGATTCAATCTGGACACAAAAAGATTTGTCTTGCAAAGACCATAAACCTGATCCAGGGATCAGAAAATCAGCAGGTGAAATTTCCAGATGCTGTTGTCTCTTAACTGTCTGGAATTCCAGTCTACAAGAACACTCCTGAGGCCCGCCCAGGATGTATTCTGTAAAGACTGAAATGCGATGTTGGACAGAATAATGCCAAAAGCACTTGGCCATCTCTGCCAGCATTTGCAATCTCATCCTACCCATTTTTTGATGTACATCACAGCAGATATGTTGTCCATCTATAAGAGGATGCAACAACTCGTTTTTTGTGGAAACAAGGTCTTGGTGGCAAAGGAGCCCGCCAGAAGATCCAGACAATTGATGTGGAGGGACAGTTCCTTTTCCGACCATCTTCCCCTTGTGCACACCGGACAGCAATGAGCCTCAAAGACTGGCATCTGACTCGGTTGTGACTTCTAATCTGTTGCCAAAGATGGCCTAGACATTCCAAGCCACTATATAATTCAACCAGCAAGAGATTTTTAGTGCATCTTCCCACTTCTGGTGACATCACTTGGGACATATAGGAAAGGCCCTTCTGCAAATGTCGAATCTTGAGGTGCTGCAGAGGTCAACAATAAAGCAGGCCCAGAAATATTGCTTGGATCGAGGATGCCAAAGGCCCCAAAATCCTGGCCAGCAATCTCAATGACAGTCTGTTTGCAAATTTGACTCAGTTGTTTCTTGATAGTCTCAATTTTTAGGGTTGGAAGCTGAAGCTGAGTCTGAACAGAATCCGATTGAAAACCTAAGAAATCTATAGTCTTACAGGGTGTCAAAATGAATTTGGGAGCATTGATGATGAACCCCAACTCTTGTAGCAACTGGATCACCCAGTTCAGATGCAAATGCATAGTGACTTGATCCTAAGCCAGAATAATGTTGTCCCATAGGTAAATAATAAGATGGACCCCCCCTAGGATCTGAGGGTCTTGGCAACTGGCTTCTTCACTTTTTGTAAAACACCAAGGGGTTGACGACAGGCTGAACGGGAGAACTTTGTACTCGAACCACTGACTGTTCCATTGAAATTGGAGAAAGTACCTGAGAGAATCTAAGATCGGAATAGACAGATGGGCGTTTTTTAGGTCCAAACGGGCCATTCTGTCTCCTTGTTGCAGTAAATCTCGCAAACTATGGATGCCTTCCATCTTTAAATCTTTGTAGAGAATCCAGGCATTGAAGTCTCACAAATTTAACACGTGTCTGATACCTCCATCTTTCTTCTGTACTACAAATTCATTGTTGTAAAACCCAGAGGGCTGAGGAACTGTCTCACAGATAGCATCAGTGAACTGGCTTTGAATCTCCACGTCTATCAAATGTTGAACTGGAAGGGAAAATTTAGTGGCCTGGGAAACACACACTAAACCAGAGTACTGTCAAGCTCCAACTTGAAGCCCTGAATCGTGTCCTGTGTTATGGATTGCCACCTGTGCAGAAAATGCTTCACTCTGTCCCCCAAAACAACCTCCAATGAAGAAATAATAAATACCTGAAAATCTGGATCCTGAACCTCCTTAGAATTGTCCTCTCTAGCATCCTCAGAAATACCAGCCACAGTGACGTTGTCTAGACAGGAAGATGGAGCCCCCTCTCCCACCGTCACTCCAGGATCCTCTTCATCCTGAAATCTTTATGGGACCCTTAAAAGTACAAATGGACAGACTATTGTTCCCTTTATTGGCTGGTCCTGGCAATAAGGTTGGGTTGAAATACCTTTTTTAACAACATCTGGGCCTTGTCAAGGGCCCTAAAAGTAGTAACATATTTACTTAAATCCTTAACAAAAGAATAACAGAAGAGTAATCTGTTAAGAACTGGCCCGTCTCAGATGAGGCCATCTCCATTAACTACAGATCAATGCACAAGAGAATAAAGCAACATCTTTCTGTCAAATTAGCACAGTTAACATTGCCCAATTGGCAGATAGCTCTCTCTGAACAACCAACAAGGACGTCCAGGTCGATTGGAAAGTTGCACTCCTTAGCCTGAAAGGCTACCTCTAGGATTTTCGTGAGAGGACCCGTCATATTCAAACGTTTGTCTTGACAGGCGTGCCAAGATCTGTCCAGCCCTTCTTGGGATCTCTCACAAACATCTTCCTTAAGGTCACCTTCTGAGGATCCACCTCCAGTGTGTCTGCCACATTACCCTGGTGGACTGGTCTGGGATATTCCACCCTGAGACAATTATGGACTTCTTTTTCAAAGCCTTTGCGAAGCTGGCTCTGGACACAGCTCACCATGTTAGGGGTCTGAGACCAATCTGATGATCTCGGGTGGATTATGTCATCCAGACGAAGGTCAAAGCATTCGCTATGGCATTGGGCTTCTTGTCGCCATAATAGGATTTTTGCTTCCGTTTCCTTTTCCCAGAGAGGAGTGGTTCTTGAGACAACTCTCAGTCACTGGAATTAATATCTGTTGTGTCCATTTTGACCGGAGATCTAGAACCAGAACCAGAAGGAGGTGACAAATCACTATATACATGGTCTGTTAAGGAGGGTTTAGACTGTTATGTTATGTTTATTTGTTTAGCGAGTCTAAGAAGGAAGATAAGGGTAATATCCAGAGGTTACACTACCCTGAAATGGGTGCAGTTTTAGTTGGAACTGTCCTAATCAAGAGGGGAGCGTTAAACTATGGCCCACAAGCACATATACAATTCTATAAATGTGGTCAGTTTCTAGTCAATGACATATTTATAGTGTAAAAAGTTGAAATTTATTCAGCATTTCTTAAGGATTGATGGACCAGCCAAAGCATGTTTCGCCACTTGTGTGGTGCACAGGCCTGGGTCTTTTTTAAGGCTAATGTATAACACAGTTTAGGCAATTTGCTTGTAATTTTGAATCCATAAAGATGATTAATCTAAGTGTTAGACCTGGCAGCTCCTGGCTTGGTTTCCCTGTACTCTCTCCTTGTTACCTGTTTTTGGATCCAGTGCTGTTTTTGCTGTTTTTGATACTCTTAGTACTTTATCACTGCTAATCAGTAAGGAAGTGCAAATGCTTCCTATCTAAATTGTATTGGTTATGGGCTTTTCCATGGTTGCATATTTGATTTACTAATATGTCCCTAGTAAAGTGCACTAGAGGTGCCCAGGGCCTGTAAATCAAATGCTACTATTGGGCCTGCAGCACTGATTGTGCCACCCACATCAATAGCCCTGTAAACATGTCTCAGACCTGCCACTGCAGTGTCTGGGAGTGCAGTTTTTAACGGTCAATTCATCTGTCAAGTGTACCCATTTCCCAGGCCCAAACCTTCCCTTTTAGTACATGTATGTCGCCCCTAAGGTAGCCCCAGGGGCAGGGTGCAGTTCATTTAAAAGGTAGGACATGTATTGGTGTGTTTTACATGTCCTGATTGTGAAATACTGCTAAATTAGTTTTTCACTATTGCAAGGCCTATCTCTCCCATAGGATGACATGAGGATTGCCTTTAAATATCTTCTAAGTGCAGTTTCCCATTGGGAGCAGATATAAATATGGAGTTTGGGGTCTCTGAACTCACAATTTAAAAATACATCTTTCTGTAAAGGTGTTTTTTAGATTGTATGTTTGAAAATGTCACTTTTAAAAAGTGGGCATTTTCTTGCTTAGCCATTCTGTGCCTCTGCTTGGCTGCTGAATCCACGTCTGGGTCAGACTGACAGTTGGGCTGTTTGTGAATTCACTCAAGACAGTGACACAAAGGGAGCAGAGGTGAGTCCTGCATTTCCTAATGAGTCTTCCTGGGCTAGAGTGGGAGGGACGAGCTAACACCTGCACTCGAAACGGCTATGCCTGACCTCACAAAATACAGTCTCCAACCCTCTAGAGCAGGGTTCTGCAAAGTCGGTCCTGGAGAGCCGGGTCCATGCCAGATTTTTAGCATACCCACATTTAGAAACAAGATGTTTCAGAAATCTACATTTTTCTAAATGTGGATATGCTAAAAATCTGGCATCGACCCGGCTCTCCAGGACCTACTTTGCAGAACCCTGCCCTGGAGTGTGGCTGGGGCAGGGCAAGGAACAGGCAGGGTCTTGTGCACTACAAAGACTTCCTTTGAAGTTTGCCTATTTCAAAGGCAGAAATGAGTAGAAGTATTCGACTGCTGACCCCACAACTTTAGACTATTTCTGGATCCAGAGGAACCTTTGCCAAGGAGAAGAGCTTGATGCTTGAGGAGGACCTGCCTGTGCTGGCCTGCTGCTGCTGCTTCTGCCTTAAGAGGGAAAAGCCTGGACTTTGCTTTCTGAAATCCTGCTTGTGACGTTTCTTCAAGGGCTTGGACTGAGCTTGGCCCCTGTTCTGAAGTCTCAGGGCCATCGAAGACTTAATTTGCCAGCGCCTGAGCTCTCTTGCTGAGACCCCTACCCTGCCAAATGGTGCCACATCCAGCCCCTGGGCCCTTGAAAGGAGAAGCAGATGAACCAAAAGTGAAATCTACACACCGGAGCCGAATGGCAGAAAAATTGATGCAACGCCTGCACCACGGCTGAAAAATCGATGCAGAGCCGGTGAAATTGCCGTATTGCCAACTCTGCGTGGATTCATCGCTGCAGTGCATCTGGATTTTCCACGCATCATCCTTGTGCATAAACATCTTCAACATCACCGCACAGACCCGAGGCTGCTTGTCCAGAAATCGATGCATCCCTTCCCTGCGAGGAAAGAATCAACGCATCGCTTACTCAGCTGAGAAAGAATTGACACATGGCCTCACTTGCGAGTAAGGAATCAACGCATCGCTTGCTTTTCCAACACATGCTCCCCATGCGGCTTTATTTTTTATGCATTCCAGGTAGTTAGTGCTAAAACATCGCATCCATTGATTTCTATTGATTAAGGCTCTTTTTACTTTAAAAATTGATATCTTTTTGTATATGTTAGATTTTTGCCGTTTTGGTCTTGTTTGGTTTAGATAAATATTGGCTATTTTTCTAAACTGGTGGGGTCTCCTTTTGTTGTGTTTTCACTGTGTTACTATGAGTGGTTTTATAAATACTTTACACATTGCCTCTGAGATAAGCCTGACTGCTTGTGCCAAGCTACCAAGCTTAGGTGTGACTCCCTTACCCTGACTAGAGTGAAGGTCCCTACTTGGACAGGGTGTAAACCGACACAGTGAAAACGCCATATAACACCACACCAGTTTAAAACAAGCATTTGCAATGCAATAGGTCTCACATTTACTTGAGTTGGAGCTATTGGCATTGTAAATGGATAACTGGACTTTTTTGCCACATTAATTGGTCAACCCTGTTGCATATTTTGGTTCTTTCTGTCACATAATTCCAGTGGGCTTGCATATAACTAAAGAGCTAGTAGGCCTACTGGAATATTTTTTTAAACAAGGCTCTTAAAACACAAACTACTCGTAGGTGCAAAACATATTTACTTGGCAGTTGGTACAGGCGACATTGCCCGTGGGGCAATGAATAAATTATTGTACTCCAAGAATGCGTGCTTACTGGATCACTTTCCCTTATTGCAGTCTGGGGAGTCGAACAAACGCCCATAATTTATCACATGCTTAAGGAGAGCCATTTCACATGATATTAATCCTCAGTTAGTCTTGAACTGAAATATTAGTTATAAAATATAGACCATTGTACAGCATAATCAACTGTAAGCTCTCCTCAAGGTTAGTTTTATAAGTAGACACATGCACAGCTCAAGTTTCACAGACTCAAACGTGTGTAGTTCATCTAGTCAGGTTTCTGCTTTGAATTCACAGCTTGAATCACAATATAAAAATAAAACTACAAGTCCCAGAATGCAAAGCAGAAACATAAACTAAATGATCAAATCACGCATCGAACTAGGGAGCTGAACAACTCTACGAATACTATTCCAAGGACTGGTTTCCAGCGTGTATCATGTTATAAAAATAAAACTACAAGTCCCAGAATGCAAAGCAGAAACAAAATAAATTAGCGAATCACGCATTGAACTAGGAGGCTGAACAACTCTACAAATACTACTCCAAGGGCTGGTTTCCAGCTTGTACCATGTTTTAAAAATAAAACTACAAGTCCCAGAATGCAAAGCAGAAACATAAACTACATGAGCGAATCACGTTTTGAACTAGGGTGCTGGACAACTCTACGACTACTACTCGAGGGGCTGGCTTCCAATTGTACAAAATTACAGTTGCAATTCACTCCTAAATAGTAGTGTATCATAGTAAAAACACAGCAAAGCCAGGTTTTCAGAAACTTACCTTACTGTTTTCATCCCATACGTCAGCTATAGCTCATGAGCTGGTATTGGATGCCTGCACAGGGCTTGGAAGGAGAAGCAGTGCACAACTTCCAAGGGTATTTATTAAGGAGTTCAGTAAAGTTGTAATAGTGTGCTCAAACAAATAACTCATTATTCCTGGAAGCCCAAAAAAAAAAAATCTTCAAAGCAGAAAATAGTCTTAAAGCATTATTCAGTTACACTGCTGCTGCATATAAATGGTAAAGCACTAAATACTGAGGCAGTGAAATTTTAAAGCTATATCGGGCCTATATATATTTCTTGTCCAGCCACTCACGGCCCCTTCAGCTCACTGTTACAGCTTTTTTTTTTAGAGTGCATCTAATGTAAAAATGTCAAAATAATTTGGTGATTAATATTGTTTCTGGTGACAGAACATAAGTTTGTCTAGTGAAAGCTCGGAGTCATCATAAGGTAGCACAGAGTGTTAATGTGCCTACTGCAAAGAACGTGTACTAGGCAAATCACAAAGTAGATGTCATGTAAAAATGTCAAAATAACTCTGGGGATTTATGTTCTTTCTGGAGAGAGAACATGCTTTTGTCTAATGTAAGCTCAGAGGCATCATAAGGTTGCGCACAGGGTTAATATGACTGCTGCAAAGAACGTGTACTATGCAGACCATAGTGGATATAATGTAAAAATGTCAAAATAACTCTGGCGGTCATTGTTCTTTCTGGAGAGAGAACATACTTTTATCTAGTGGAAGCTTGGAGTCATCATGGGGTAGCGCATATGCCTGCTGTAAAGAACGTGGACTAAGTAGATCATAGTGCATATAATGTAAAAATGTCAAAATAACTTTGGCGATTTATGTTCTTTCTGGAGAGAGAACGTACTTTTGTCTAGTGGAAGCTTGGAGTCATCATAACGTAGCGCACAAGATTAACATACCTGCTGCAAAGAAGGTGTACTATGCAGACTATAGAGGATATAATGTAAAAATGTAAAAATAACTCTGGCGATTAATGTTCTTTCTGGAGAGAGAATGCCTTTGTATTTCCACCTCCGGGTCGTATCTCCACTATGAAGTCCTTCGAAGTCTCTGCTATGTGTCCTTGTGACCCTTAGTTTTGTCCACGCTGTAAGAAGCTGGTTCTGTATATACTATATCAAAATGAGATATAGGCCCTCATTATGACATTGGCGGTAAATCCCACTTACCGCCATGCTGACTGCTGCCAACATACCGCCACCACCGTGGATATCCGTTCGCCATATTATGACGCACACACACACACCAATCTGTCACTATTCAGCCACAGACAAAAGTCCGCCACACCATTACACCAACAGAACTCCGCCCATCACATTATGACCCATGAATCACCATGGCGGTAAACTATTGGCGGTACACACAGCCACGCTCAAAATACACACATACATACAAAACAACACCACATTGGACAATTTAAACTAAACACACCTGACACCCATACACACACCACACCCACACACCCACACCACTATAAAACACCCACCCACACTACCCACTACCCTTACGAATACAAACCATTGCCAACAGACTGACATCACAACTACAGACAAGAACAGACTCAAATACCAACCACCATCACCTATACAACACCCACACACCTTACATCACGCACCCCAACACATCACCCTACACACCCTCACCCACACTACTCACACAACACCCATGGCACCACAAAGACACCCTGATTCCCAGAGGAGGAGCTAAGGGTCATGGTGGAGGAAATCATCTGGGTAGAGCCACATCTATTTGGAGCACTGGTCCAGCAGATATCCATGGCTAGGAAGATGGAGCTATGGCAGAGGATCGTGGACAGGGTCAACGCCGTGGGACAGCACCCAAGAACCAGGGATGACATCAGGAAGAGGTGGAACGACCTACGGGGGAAGGTACGTTCCACTGCCGCAAGACACCAGCTCCATGTACAGAGGACTGGCGTTGGACCCCTACCTCCTCCCCCACAACTAACAACATGGGAGGAGCAAGTCTTTGCAATCATGCATCCTGAGGGCCTGGTAGGAGTAGCAGGAGGACTGGACTCTGGTAAATCAACTCTAAACTACTATCACCCCCCTACCTGCATGCCATCACGTACCCCCACCATCACCCTCACTCCCATCACTCCACCGCTTCCTACACCCCCCACCATCACATATCACTCATCCCAATGCCAAGCCCTGCATGCCATACCAATGCATGGACACCACCCACAGACCTGCATGGACACCTATCACCAAAGCATGCACATAAGAGAGAATCAGCTAGCCCACCACATACTAACTTACACAAGTAAAAGCTGCCAGGGCAAATACAACCAAACAGGGCAACCCACTGATGCACAATATGTTGCACACAGAAACAGTAACACTGCATTCACATCCCCACAGGTATCCCAGCCAATGTCACTGGAGAAGAGGTGCCAGCAATATCCAGTCCTCCCACAGAAGAGGGCCACAGTGATGACAGCGACTCTGGACGCCTGGATCTGGAGGTCCAACCTGGCCCATCAGGGACCTCTGGACAGTCTGTAACCCAGCCACAGTCACACACACCACAGAGCCTCCCCCATCAGGAAACACCACCACAGCACACACCCAGCATACCCACACCTTTGTCCCCAGGACAGGTCAATCAGCAGTGTGTCCGCCACTACAAGGACCCTAGGGCACACCTCGCCCCCAAGACAATCAGGGACCTGGGGTCAGTGGCAGTGGGCACACAGGTCAGGGGACAGAGGCACAGGACAACAGGGAAACTGGGAGGAGTGCTGTGCGCCGGGGGGAGGACAGGCCCAAGGAACCGACTTTCCAAGAGGCACTCACCGAGATCCTGAGAGCATACCAACATTCCCAGGATACGCTGGGCCAGATCCTGGGCAATGTGCAGGAGAACAGGCGGCTGCAGGAGGGACTGTACCAGGGGATCAGGGGAGACTTGCAGGCTATTTACAATACCCTGGTCTCCATTGCAGGGGTGCTGGCAGACATGGCCAACATTATGAGAGAGGGAGCCTCACAACAGCGGCCCCTGCCACTAGCCAGACATCTGAACTGCCTTCCAGCTCCGCTGCTGCTAGTGGACAGGAGGCCCTGCCACAGGACCAACAGGCCACCAGCACCCCTTCCCCTGCAGAAGGAGAACCACCCCACAAACGATCAATGCGATCCAGGCAGAAGCCAGAGACTATTGCCAAGACCCCTGCCAGGAAATGAGACTCTCCTGAATGTCACCCTTGTGTCCCACTGCTAGAGGGGTGACTTACATATGCCGCAAGCAGCGGTTGGTGGGCAGGGCACCCTGGGAGGGAGGGATGCCATGTCAACTTTACTTTTTTCTCCCCACCAATACCCACAAACTGCAATGGCAGTGTGCATGTGCCTTGAGCGTCCCCCTGTGCCCAAAAGCTCTACCTGATAAAGATCCAGCCCCATGGACTCTGTTCCCTCAGAGGATAAGACTTCTTCCTGAGAAGATGAGTCTTGTGTTTGTTGCTGTTTAGAAGCTGGTCCCCCAGTCTTCTTGCCCTTTCTCCTGGAAGGTCGGCCATTATTCCAGGTGCCAACACTCTTTTTTCACCCTGTGCACGACTTTGTGCTCTAGTTTTCACACACACCAGTTCAGGGATTCCCAGGATGGCTGCATGAGTTGTGAGTTCTACCTCAGCCCAGGCTCAGGACTCCAGGTCATTCCCTAGCAAGCATTCCACTGGGATTGCAGAAGAGACCACTACCTGTTTCAGTCCAGTAACCCCTCCCCATTCTAAGGTCACCATAGCCATGGAATGGACCTTAGTTACATTGTCAGCATTGGTGACTGGATAAGTTTGTCCAGCCAGACACTGTCCTGGAGAAACCAATATTTCTGTCACTATGGTGACACAGGGACCTGTATGCCTCAAGGCATCTACGTTTGTCCCATTAATCAAGGGATGCTGTATGTATTTGTTCATATTAAGGGACCAGACAGCAAGAGGGGCAACATCTACCCCACCCTCAGCGAGAAAAGTAGCTTCAGTGAAAACACTGATTTGCTCTGGGTACAGTGTTGATCCCACCTGGAAACTGGTTATACCAGTACTAACTAGTGCAGTGCTAGGGGGATTCTTTTTGGGACAGGCCAAGTTTCCAGTTTGGTGCCCATTCTGTCTACATTTGTGACACCAGGCCTTTTTGGGATCAAAGTTTTTACCATTATACCAATGTGATGATTGTGAAGAGGCTCAGGGCCCATCCTCCTGAGCAGGTTTTTGGGGCCCTTGAGACGGCTCTTTACTTTTATCCTTAGGTGTCGTACCACCCTTTCGTTGGAGAAGCTTTGGAACCCCTTTCTTTTGGTCACCCCCAGTGGAAGTTTTGGTCACCATAGTCTTGACCCAATAGTCTGCCTTCTTTCCCAATTCTCGGGGGGGGGATTGGACCTAGGTCTACCACATACTGATGCAACTTGTCATTGAAGCAGTTATTAAAAAGATGTTCTTTCACAAATAAATTATAAAGCCCATCATAGTCATGCACTCCACTACCAGTTATCTAACAATAATAATAATGTTTTCACTGAGTAGTCTACAAAATCAACCCAGGACTGGTTTGAGGTTTTGTGAGCCCCCGGAACCTAATTCTATACTCCTGAGTGGTGAATCCAAAGACCTCAATCAGGGTAGACTTCATGTGTTCATAGCATGCAGCATCTGCACCAGCGAGTGTGAGGAGCCTATCCCTATACTTACCAATGAACAGTTCCCAAAGGAGGGCTTCCCAATGAGACTTTTTTAATCTTCTCATTTCACAAGCCCTCTTAAAGGCTGTGAACCACTTGCTGATGTCATCACCCTCCTCATACTTAGGGACAATCCCTTAGGGGATTTTAGGGGTATCAGAATGCTCTCTGTTCCTGACTGTTGTATTGCTGCCACTATTAATGGGTCCTAAGCCCATTTCTGCTCTCTCCCTTTCTATTGCCAGGAGTTGTCTCTCCAAGACTAATCTTTTGGCCATCCTTGCTAAAAGGAGGTCCTCTTCATTGAGGCTGGCCTCAATGTTCCCAGAGGAGCTGGACTTCCCTGTGGGAGACCCAGATCCAGTGAGCACTATCCTTGGAGACAGGGACCTTGGGGCCCTGTCTTCCCTAGTTAGGCTTGAGGGGAGATTATCCTCTTGATTCCTAACTTTTTAATCTGAGGGACGTCTCCCTCCTCAGAAGGGTGTTCCTTGGTATACTCTGCCAAGAGCTCCTGGAGCTTCACATTGGTAGGGTTGGAACCAGTTCTGGTGTTTTTCAGTCTGCAGAGGGACCTTAACTCTCCCATCCCAAGATGGTGGTAAGGGGTGAGGTTGAGCTCCACAACCATTTCCTCTGAGCTGCTCATTTTGTTACTGAAGTTGGGGATTACTCATAGGAACTAAAAACTACTTCTAGTTACTTACCCCTAACTTATAATAATTTTTAAATCTAAAAAGAAATGCTAAAGAGGACTTAACCAAGGCCCAAGCACAGGGGTCTTCAAACTGGGGGGTGTGCCCCACAGGGGGGCCTCAAGTGGCCCAGGGGGCACCAGGCTCTGGCCAAAAGAAGCATGCTAGTAACAGGGGTTTGTCTTCAACTGCAAAAATGGGCAGCAGTAAACGGCTCTGTAATGGGCAGCTATGAACATGTTTTGTCATTTATATCCATGCTGGAAGAATGAGTCAAAGGGTAAGGGATTCCAAATACTCTGCAAAACGCCCACTCACATTTCTAATAATCCCTCTGTGAATACTTTTACATGTTAGCAAGGCCTGTCTGACCAGAATAGTATGTTTGGCATCATGTATTTGATTGGATTTTTAAAACAGTAACAGAACTTAACTGAAATTTTCAAATAAGTCTAAACATATTTAAACACTGGCAATTCATTAGAATATTTGTGAAAAATTGGGGCCGGTAATTTTATTTTTCACTTAGGGGTGCGGCATTAAAACTTTTGAATACTACTGCCCTGGCAGGACATTTACAAATGTAGAAAAACAATTGTCAATTCAAAAATCAATTGAATCCACAGGCAATTTTGGAATTTATTTGTGTGATCAGGTATTGGCTGAGTAGTCCAGCAAATGCAAAGTCACAGACCTCACCGCTGATCCACCAATGTAGGAAGCTGGCTCTGTATATACTATATCAAAATTAGATATAGTGGGAGTCCAGGGATTCCCCTGAGGCTTTGTCGCATAGGCTCTCATTATTCTAATGAGACTACTAGATTTTGAGCGGCGGAATCGCCTGCAGTGTGGGAGACTGAGTCTTACCAGCTAAATAGCAGTGCCTCATCTCTACCCAAGGGCAGGGATGATTGGGCAGCAGAGCACATGACATAATTGATTTCTCAGGGAAACCATGGTCACTCAGGTCTTATCCGTTTCTCTCAGTTACATTAGTCTCACATACACAATGACAAACAGAGGCAGTATATGTTTCAATAAGATTTTTTATGAAGCGATTGCATCTTAGATAGCAATGCATGTGCTGCAATAACCAGGACGATATAGCATGACAAGATTGAAATTGTGACAAGGAGAGTAAAGCATAGAAATAACGCTACCATTTTGTCACTAGAGTCAATAGACTAATTCCTACCTAGGCTATAATAGAGCGCAGCGTGTTAAGCTCTAATTTTGCCCTTCAGGTTCCTCTGGGAAGACATCATCCCCCATACCTGAGTGAAGGCCTGAAGTCTGCATAAGCAGCTGTAGCAAAGCGTTCAGTAATCGGCATACAGTCGTGGTTCTCTGGCTGGAATCTCCCTCTAACGTGTAAGGGACAGAGATGTGTTTTTATAATAAAACAGCTGATGTTCTGAGAAAATGTTCCTACGTTAGGATGTGTGTTTTTCTATGAATGTCAGAAACAAAACTTGTACCACGTAGTGATCAAGAATATCTTGTTTGAGAACGTAGTGCTGGCCTAGGCAAAAACAGCTAGAAAGAGAGAAATAAAACAATACAGCAAAAGTGGCTATTGTAAGAATAATAAAACAATGCTGAATAAAATATATCTAGGTGCAAGTGCACAACGACAGGCCTTGTATGCTAAAATAACATGCATGGAGCTATAACTAAAATGGCTACACAACAGCTTAACAGTGACTAAAGTAGATAATACTAATGCTCTCCCTTGTAGTAGTGTGGCCGAGCAGTTAGGCTTATCAGAGGGTAGTGCAAAGCACAGTTAAGAAATGAGGCGCACACTCAATGACTAACTCCAGGCCAATGTATTAATATTGGAAAAATATACTTTGTTACTTTATTTCTAGAACCAACGGATCTTCTTGCAGGTAAGTCCATGTGTAAGTAAGTATCAGGCATATGTATTAGAGACACTTTGGGGGTCATTACAACATTGGCGGTAAAAGCCGCTTACCGCCATGCAGAAGACCGCCAATACACCGCCGTGGCCACGGAAATCCGCCACAGCTATTATGACCCACATCTCGGAATCCGCCGAAATTCAGACACCCACACAAGTCCGCCACACCAAAGGTCAGTGATAAACTGGCAAAAACAAAACCCCCACCGTCACGCCAACAGAAATACGCCCACACTATCACGACCCACGAATCCATGCGGCAGTCTTTCAACCGCGGTATTCCATTGTCGGTACACACCGCTGCGCTCAAAATACACACACATCTCCAAAACACTGCTACATTGGACAATTCGAATTACACACACCTGATACACATACAAACACCACTCCCACACACCCATTACAATATAAAGCATACACCCACATCACACACAAACCCCTACGACCCAAATTTTTTACGAAGGCCAGAGAGAGCACAGAATAGACAACCCCACCACACAGAGGCACACAACACCATCACCCACACAACATCCACGCACAAAACACCACACACCACTACACCTCACCACACTCATCACCACATACACCACCCCACACATCACCTACACCACCCCATGGCACGGCAAAGACACCCCAGGTTCTCCGAGGACGAGCTCAGGGTCATGGTGGAGGAAATCGTACGGGTAGAGCCACAGCTATTTGGATCACAGGTGCAGCACACCTCCATAGCTAGGAAGATGGAGCTATGGCGAAGAATAGTCGACAGGGTCAACGCAGTGGGACAGCACCCAAGAAATCGGGACGACATCAGGAAGAGGTGGAACGACCTACGGGGGAAGGTGCGTTCCGTGGTCTCCAGGCACAACATCGCGGTACAGTGGACTGGCGGCAGACCACCACCCCCTCCCCTACAACTAACAACATGGGAGGAGCAGGTCTTGACCATTATGCATCCTGAGGGCCTCGGAGGAGTCGGTGGAGGAATGGACACTGGTAAGTCAAATCTTAACTATCATATCCCCCACCCTACCTGCATGCTATCACACACCCCCACCCTCACCCCCTCCTCTATCACTCCAACTCCTCACTAATGTACTAATAACACAAACTACCCATCCCAACACCAAGCCCTGCATGACACAACAAAGCATGGACACCCCTCACTAAAGCTTGCCCACTGCACATACCCATAGCACCCCCCCAACCATCATCACACAAGCCCCCACACAGGAATGCTAGCACTGGGGTACACGCTCACCCACCCATTGTACACCATGACACACACACATGCAATAATCATACTTTTACACCCCTGCAGGACCACTACCTAACGTCACCAGACAGGAGGGTCCAGACATCTCTACCCCACCCACAGAAGAGGCCCACAGTAATGACAGCAGCTCTGGCCAACTGGATCCAGATGACCAGCCCTGACAGGTTGGGGTAACCAGAGTCCCCTAATAGCCACACCCGGTGCCTCTGGAGTTGACCCATCACATAAGGGATGCTGCTATTCCGCAGGATGTAGGCGTCATGCACAGAGCCAGGGAACATAGCATTTACCTGGGAGATGTACTGGTCTGCCAAACATACCATCTGTACATTCATGGAATAATAACTCTTCCAGTTCCTGTACACCTGTTCACTCCTGTGGGAGGGGACCAGAGCTACATGGGTCCCATCAATGGCACCTATGATGTTAGGGATATGTCCAAGGGCATAGAAGTCACCTTTAACAGTAGCCAAATCCTCCACCTGAGGGAAAACGATGTAGCTCCTCATGTGTTTCAGCAGGGCAGACAACACTCTGGACAACACGTTGGAAAACATAGGCTGGACATCCCTGATACCATGGCCACTGTTGTTTGAAAATGACCCACTTGCAATGAAATGGAGCACTGATAGCACCTGCACTTGAGGGGGGATTCCTGTGGGATGGCAGATTGCTGACATCAGGTCTGGCTCCAACTGCACGGTCAAACCTGTAGGTGATGATTAAATGTCGCTCCTCCATTGTCAACAGGTCCACCAGCGGTCGGTACACCGGAGGATTCCGCCATCTCCTCACATGTCCCAGCTGACGGTGCCTAGGAAGGACAAAAGTGACCACAGAGTCAAGCAACTCAGAGGTATGTACCCACAGCTACACAGAACACGAAACATAATCCAAAAAGTTGTCTGTAAGAGTGTTGAGTCCAGGCCTAGGTATGTGTGACGCAGTTGAAAATGAAGCCATGTGAGCCCCTGAAATGGCGGCTGCCTGACCTCTAAACTGGGACAATGGGATGTGAGGTAACTGCGCTGGCGTTGTACAACGTCGCGGTAGGCAGTCGAAGACCGCAGCGCAATGCTGCATTGGTTAACATTGGACCCTATAGGTCCCAGGAGCCAATGACGAAGTGCGCCGGCGGTGATGATACGCACAGCCGTGGACGTCACCGCCGTGGACGTCACCGCCATTTTCTATCTGTTGAATCACTCGATACCTGATCTTCGACAGGAGAGGACCTATACTGCAAGTCCTGCTGTGACCTCGGTCTGGAAGAGACAATGGCACGTGCGTCTGGGGAAAGGGCCCCTGTCTTCACTGCACAGGAGTTGGAGAAGCTCGTGGACGGGGTCCTCCCCCAGTACACGCTACTCTACGGTCCTCCAGACCAACAGGTGAGTACATAGGGTGCAAGTTGTATGGGCTATGCCTGGGTGGAGAGGGCTGGTCGTAAGAAGGAAGGGGGCAGAGTTCTGTGAGCATGAAGGACTGTGAATGCATGTGCCACATGGCAAGGGCAGGGATGTGGGCCACTCATTTCGACGGTGCAGTTGGTAATGACTTCTCTTCTTCCCCTGTCCACGTCATGTAGGTCAGCGCCCACCAGAAGAAGGATATTTGGCGTGCCATCGCCAAGGACGTCCGGACCCTCGGGGTCCACCAGAGACGGAGCACCCACTGCCGTAAAATATGGCAGGACATTCGCCGCTGGAGCAAGAAGACGGTGGAGGCTCAGCTGGGGATGGTCTCCCAACGTGGGAGGGGTGCCCGTCGCACCATGACCCCCCTGATGTTCCGGATCCTGGCGGTGGCCTACCCTGAGTTGGATGGGCGCTTGAGGGCATCACAGCAGACACAAGGGGGTGAGTACACTCTCAATCAGCTGACTTTGCGTGCAGTGGAGGGGTCTGTGTGGGGGAGGAGGGCTGTGGGTTTCCCTAGGCCAGGGCGAGTTCCGTAGGCTAGGCCCCTCCTTAATGCAGGCCATGTGCCACTCAACCCTACCTCTGTAGAGTGCCAAGTACAGGTATACATGCCCCTGTGTCATCTATGTGTGCAGATGGCCACCATAGCCATGTAGGCCATATCCCCGGAACTGCATCTGTAGAGCCCAACAGCGCGGCGTAGTGCAGGGGGCTGCTGTGTCTGTATTGTACGCCAACTGTAGCGGTAAGCCATGCACTCAACCTGTCTTTCTTCTGTTGCCCCCCCCCCCCCCCCCTTTGTGCTGTCCCTGTTCTTTTGTGCATCAGCATCATCAGGCGGAGGTACAGTGGCACCGGAGCACGAGGGGGCTGCATCCCCATTGTGAATGCCATCCAGGGTGTATAAAGGGAGTTGCAACACACTAATGCATTCCTGGAGGACATTCATTCTGGTCAGGCTGCCCATCATCGAACCCTGCAATCTCTGGCCTCAGCACTGATGGCAGCCATTGTCCCTGTGTCTAGCCTCCCCCCTCCAACTTCCTCCACCCAGACCCAATCCTCTGTACCTCTGCCTATCCCAAGCACACCATCAGACCAGCCTGCACACACGTCAACACACAAGGGAAGCTCAGGCAAACATAGGCACCACACATCCCACAGGCACTCACACAAACATCACCCACATACAGAAACAGCAACATCCACTGCCTCCACTGAGTGCCCCCCCTCGTCGTCTCCCTCCTCCCTCCCAGTGTCGTCTACACTCTCACCTGCATGCACTACCACTTCAGCCACTAGGACTCGCACCAGCACACCCACCACCAGACTCCGCTCACCTGCACTCACCACCCCCACTACCATTTACACGTCCCGTGTCCTCTCCCAGTGTGTCAGTGACGCCCCCTCCCAAAGTACACAAACACGGGCACACACACACCCAACATCCATCCACCTCACGACAGCCTCCAGAACATGCACCTGCACCCAAATCATCCAAAGTTACACCTCCTACAACCACCTCCTCTTCCTCCACTCCCAGACCCCCTCCATCTACCCGTCCCACTGTTCGTCAGAAACTTTTCCTGAGCAACGTAGACCTCTTTCCCACCACAGCCCCCCCTCCAATTCATAGGTCCTGTACTAGCACCTCAGCCAAAAAATCTCTGGTACCAGTGGTGCCTGTTAAAAGTATGTGGAGTGCACCGGGCACCAGGGAAGCAAGTGTGACACGGAGCCAAAGCACAGCCAGTCCCCCTCGTGAAGCACCAAAAGTTGGACAGTGTCCGACGGGATAGGGGGAAGACTCCAGCCGGCAAAGCTGCTCACAAGGGTCCCGGGGGGAGTGTCGACTCAGCTGTGACTACTCCCAAGGTGGGGAAGGGGCAGAAGAAAGCGCCAAAGTCTGGGAAGAGCAGCACGGCGGAGAAGGCCGCCATCATCCCCGCTGCCCAGGAGGCCTCCGCCAGCCCGATCGTCACTGGTCAGGAGAGCACCGCCAGAGTCAGTGCCCAGGAGGGCAGCCCCATCGCCAGTGGTCAGGAGACCACCGCCAGAGTCAGTGCCCAGGAGGGCAGTCCCATCGTCAGTAGTCAGGAGACCACCGCCAGAGTCAGTGCCCAGGAGGGCCCCGGCAGCCACAGCCCTCCTGGGCAATGAGGGACCGCCATGGCAAACACCGCTGCACAGGTCAGAAACTGCAAAGTCAAGCACCGCTGAACAGGGCAAGCACCGCTGAACAGGGCAAAGACTGCCATGGCAAGCACCGCTGAACAGGTCAGAAACTGCAAAGTCAAGCACCGCTGAACAGGGCAAGCACGGCTGAACAGGGCAAAGACCGCCATGGCAAGCACCGCTGAACAGGGCAAGCACCGCCAACTCTAGCACCGCTAGCCCATGGGCGGCAGGGACAGTGAAGGAACTGGGACCGTCACAGGGACAGTGATGCACTCTGGGCACCAGTCCCCCTCCAGAACCAGTGGAGACATGCATCCACTCCGTCTGTCCTTAACAGGATGAAGCACTCTGGGCACCAGTTCCCCTCCAGAACCAGTGGGGCATGTTATCGACTTGAGAGACTGTGGCTTTGCACTCCCCAGGATGGTACAGTGGGCAAACCGCCCACTAAAAAGACTTGTGAGACTGTGGCTTTGCACTCCCCAGGATGGTACAGTGGGCAAACCACCCACTGAAAAGAGTTGTGAGACTGTGGCTTTGCACTCCCCAGGATACATCAATGGGCATGGAGCCCCCTCGTGGATCTGGCGTGGTGCTGTCATCCGGCTGAGGTGCCCCCCCACCCTTCCCCCGAGGTGCCTGTTGTATTTCGATCTGATGCCCCAGCAGTGTTCTCTCCGTTTTGCTCAGGTATCTAGTGTGGGCCTCGCCCATGCATTTTGGGGCCAGTGGTCCACGGACATTGAATGGTGCACACCTGCACTACTAGTCGTGATGTATATATTGTTGGATGTGTATATATATCTGTATATATTAGCTTACTGTATTTTTATACATTACAATGGTTGCACTCATTTCCTTTTGTCTTTGCATTATTCCGGGGGGGGGTTGGGGGTTGTTACTGTAATGTTTGGATATGCATTGGTGTGTGTGTTGTAGTGGGTGAGGGTGGGGGTGGGGGTGTTGCGTGTGTGTGTCCCTGACTTTTGCCTCCCACCTCCCCTATGTTGTAGGTGCACTACTCACCGTTGTCTTCGGTGCCGGCGTTGCTGGTGATCGTAGAGGAGCAGGAAGACTATTGCAGGGAGTATTTGGAGTTCCGGCTCCATGGTGCCCTCCTTGCTCGTGGAGTGTTTGAGGTGAGCGTTTTCCCATTGAAATGGCTGTTTCCGCCGTGTTTTTATCCACGGTGAATCCGCCCCGGAAAAGGTGGCGGATTGGTAGGTTGTGATACTGTGGGCGGTACTTTGTCTCCGCCTGTCTGTTGGTGGTGACCGCCGCGGTGTTTGTCTGTACCGCCGTGGCGGTCGGAGTGTTAAAGTGGCTGTCTTTGTTGGCGTTTCCGCCACGGTCATAATTCCCTTTTTTTTTTTCGCCGGCCTGTTTGCAGTCTTACCACCACTTTAACACCGTCCGCCAGGGTTGTAATGACCCCCTTTGTTTGGATTTCACAAATAAAACAGCTTACAGGCAAGTAACACTTTTCACTTTTAAAAGTTGACAGTGTAATTTTCTTAACAGTCTGGAGGGGAGGGGGGGTTATGTTAGTGCAGGTTTGAGGTAAGTTCTCTACTTACAGTTCCAGTCTCTGGGGGTCAGCCTGTCCACTGGTCGGGGTTCAGGATGACCCCAAACTTACACCACCAGCTACACTGGTTGGCCGGTTGCAGAGGTCAAAGTTGAAGTTAGATTTAAAATAGGATCCTATGGAGAATTGGGCCCCAGTGCTTTTTAATAGGGGGACTCTGGGGGTCACAAAGATGCTGCAGCTGGGCCAAGGGGGACGGTTTCAGGAAAACACAGGCTGGACAAGGAGGAGGGCCGCCTGCTGAATGTTGCTGGACCGGTATTCGGATTCCCCAAGGCCAGGGGACTGTGGGCGCAGGGGTACCTTTAGGCGTAAGGAATTTTCAGCGGTTATTTCACGGTCAGGTGGGTCCTCCGGATTTAGGCTGCAGGTCGTCGTCCTGTTGGCCAGGAGGGGTCAGCCCAGGAGGGACACAAGGCCAGAACCCCTTGGGACCTTCTCTGGACTGGTGGGCCACCTGGACACAGGCCGTGGGTGTCAAGTGCAGAGTGGGCAGGACTCGCAGATCCGTAGTGGTTCTGGAGTCCTTATTGGAGTTTCTTGTAGACAGGGCCGCTGTCTTCTGGAGTTTCTGGTCCTCTGGTGGGCAGGCAGTCCTTTGGGGGTTTGGAGAGGTCGCTGGTCCTGCAGTTTGTGTCACCTTATTGTAGCAGGGCTTCTGAAGCTGCAGACAGGCTGGTAGGGCTGGGGCCAAGTCAGTTGGTGCCTGGAGCCTTCTCTGCTGGGTTCGGCTTAGCAGTCCTTCTTGCTTCTTTCTTCTTTTCTTGAGGTTGCAAGGAATCTGGTGAGCTAGGTTCACGGGTGTCCCTTAATAGTAGATTTATGGGTATTACAGGGATCAGAAGGCAGTAGCCAATGGCTATTGTCCCTGAGGTTTGCTACACCCTTCCTGTGCCCACTCCCTTTGGAGAGGGGGGCACATCCCTAACCCTACAGCTCCCTGTCCTCCAAACCAAAATGGAGGACTCTGCAGGGAGGGGGGCACTTCAGCTCTGGACACCTTAGGGGTGGTCCCAGCTGGAGTGGTCACTCCCAGAGGAGGCTATGTTTCTGACTCAAGAGGGCACAAAGGCCCTCACCCCAGGGGGTCAGAAACCCATCTTTTAGTGGCAGGCTGGCACAGACTGGTCAGCCTTACACTAAAGGGTTGGTTAAATACAAGGGGCATCTCTAAGATGCCCTCTGGGTGCATTGTACGATAAATCCAACACTGGCATCAGTGTGGGTTTATTGTGCTGAGAAGTTTGGTACCAAACTCCCCAGCCTTCAGTGGAGCCATCATGGAGCTGTGGAGTTCATACTGACAAACTCCCAGCCCATGTACTTACTATGACCACACTGCACTTACAATGTCTAAGAATGGACTCAGACACTGTAGGGGCATATTGTTCATGCAGCTATGCCCTTACCTGTGGTATAGTGCACACTCCCTTGGGGCATTAAGACCTGCTAGAGGGGTGAATTGCCTATGACACAGGCAGTGGTTGGTGGGCATGGCATTCTGGGAGGAATGGCACGCAGACTTTACCTTTTTCGTCCACCAGCACCCACAATCTGCAATGGCAGTGTGCATGTGCTTGGTGAGGCTTCCCTTAGGGTGGCACAATACATGCTGCAGCCCTTAGGGACTCTCCCTGGTCACAGAGCCCTTGGTACCACTGGTACCTTTTACAAGGGACTTAGCTGAGTGCCAGTGGTGTGCCAATTGTAGGAACAATGGTACAGTTTTAGGGAAAGTACACTGGTGCTAGGGCCTGGTTACAGGATCCCAGCACACTCTCAGTCAAGTTAGCATCAATATCAGGCAAAAGGTGGAGGGGTAATCATGCCAAAAGGGGCACTTTCCTACACACACTCCCTACACCCTGCTTCTGACTCCACAGAGACCTCTTTTCCCACACTGGATACAGTGACACCCGCCTACAACTTGCAAGGGCTTGACAGGGGACAGTGCTTTCAACACACCACAGGACCTGGAAAGAAAATGCTTTCTGATGTGCCTGGAAAGGCTTTCGCTAATAAAAAACAAATACATAAATATTTACTATGCATTATCCGAGAAGGTAATCCGGTAACCTATAGATCATGTGAATAAAAGCCAAAAGCAAAAATTGTGTTCTTATTAGGTAACAGTGTAAATGAGTTCACGCTCTGAGAGCTGCAAGCACCATGGCGGCCACGGAGCACAGACAAAAGAAACAAGTAGTTTGCCCACGCTGAAGAATAACGGCAATCGTGCAATTATCCCTGTAACAGGGTCTGAGTCCAAGGCGGTAACCAAACCGCCCCAAGGCGGTGCAAATGTAAAGCAGTTACCAATGACACCAAGAGAGTTTTGAAAGGCAAGCCCACAAACAAATGAAAATGATAGGCGTGGTTAAAAGCCCAAAATACTTACAACAGGTCAAAGCGCTTGCACGCCCAACCTAAAAATAGCCATTATGTATCTGAGTAAAAGACCAAAATGACAAAAATCCAGCAAAGATATGAATTTTCAAGGATTAAATCTTAGCATAGAGTTTAGAAACACAATAGCTCCAATTGGGGTTATCATGACGTCTTGACGGACACGATCTCAACAATCCAATGCCACTCGCAAGGTAGTTCGGGCCGGTGACAGAGTCGCACAGACCCCAGGTACAGTACCTTAAAAAACTAGGAGACTAAGACGTTGCACGGAGTCGGGGAGGGAAGGCTTTGCTGGAGCCAGTGCGACTTTGGTTCCTTACTACTACAGGGGAGATGAGGCATAGGTTCCTTACTACTAGGCAAGGGAGGTGAGGTGTCAGTTCCTTGTGGTTGCAAGGGCGGTGATGCAGCGTCAGTGGCGAGGCATAAGTTCCTTAAAATCCGGGAGGGTCGATGAATCCTGCAGGTCAAGACGTGAGGTGTTGATTTCTTGGTGTCACGGTCACACTACGGGGCCACAGGTGTTGCAGCGGAGTCAGGTGTCACGGACATCGGTGAACCAGCAATGAGGATTCATGCTGTTGTGGCACTTCAGAGGTGCTGCAAAGGTGGCGGGCCTGCGGCGCTGGTCGCAGCCATTGCACTCAGCGGGAACCATGGCATGGACAGCGGTGCCAGTTCCGAAGTTGCTCTGGAGTCCATGTGCTTGTTTCTTCTTGGTTACACCAGAACTCCCTCCCAAGGGCCCAGGAACTGGATTTGGCACCACTTGGCAAGTCAGGAAACTCAGCAAGAGAACCCACATGCTGGCAGATGGAGTATTTGATCAACCTGAGACTTCTTAACAGGAGGCAAGCTCAGTCCAAGCCCTTGGAGAACCTTTGGACAACAGGATGCAAAAAGCAAAGTCCAGTCGTTTCACTCCCAGGACAGAAGCAGCAAGTAGCAGGTCAGCACAGCAGAGCAACAGTGATGAAGCAGGCACTGCATCAGAGTAAGGGCAGCGCATCACAGACCTCAGTGATGCGGTGTTCGAGTCTCACGCAGTGTTGGTTCTCCTGCTGTGCTGTAACGAAAAGCTGGGACCTGCATTGAAAACCGTGGTTGATGCGTCAAGCACCGACCACACTCCAGTGTGGGCAGCAGCGATGCATCAAGTCTGTATAGCGATGGGTCGTTCAGAATTACTCAATATGTCGATGCATGGATTGTCTTCTTGTAGCATGAAAAGCCTCCTTCAAGGGTCCAGAACTGGATTTGGCACCACTTAACAGGACAGGCCTCTCAGTAGGGTAGTCCAGGTGCTGGCAGATGAAGTCTTTGATGTCCCTGAGACTTCTTAACAGGAGACACGCTCAACTCACGCCCTTGAAGAACCTTGGGAAGCAGGATGTAGAAAGCAAAGTCCAGTCCTTTCACTCTAAGGACAGAAGCAGCAAGCAGCACGCCAGCACAACAAAGCAATAGGCAGAATGGCAGTCCCTCCTACTGCATCCAACGCTTCTTCCTGAAAGAATGTCCTCAGTTCAGAAGTGTTCTAACTATGTGGTGTTAGTGGTCCTGTACTTATACCCATTTATGTCTTTGAAGTAGGCAATTTAAAAAAATATATATATTTAACATAAGTGGTGTGGTGCTTGTGTCTGTGCTAGTGAGAGGCTAGATTTAAAGAGGTAGTGGATTAAGAGGTTGCAATGTATTCATAGCTGAAAAAAACAAGCATTTTCAATGCAACAGGTCTCGCATTTGCTGGAGTTAGAGCTATTAGCGGTGTAAAGAAAACAAACGCAGCGCAATCGCACTATGTAAAATGCAGCACGATGGCGCTGCGTGGAAAATAAACAGATAAAGTAGTCCGGACCCCAGGCTCAAAACATCGAGCCTCGTATGTTTCTAGTAGTTTATCGGTGCTGTGTAGGTGGGCATATGCATGCCTTTCACAAATGAAAGCAAGAGGATTTTAAAAGGCAAGCCCACGAACCAATGTAAGTGACTGACATGACATGACATGGGCGTGGTTTGAGGCCCAAAGAGAGATTACTGAATGGACTGAGCGATTTGCGCTCGCCCATAATGAGGGGTTATGCTGCAGATGGAACATACCTAGTGTATAATCCAGTTTAAGCAGCTTTCATTGAATTTTGTATTCATAAAGAGGATCAACATAAGCTAAACAGTCCAACTGTGGAGGCAGAGGAAGCAGGTCAGTAATAGGAGATAGGTTTGAGAGAAAAAGAGATTGATGCAAAGCGTGCAAGTACTACAGATCCTACCCAAGATCCTATATGACATTCAGGCATATGTCGAGCAATGGCTGTTTCACTCTTACATGATGAGAGATGAAAAGACAGCCATAAGTGAGCATTATTGGTATCATAATGCCCGGAAGTGATAGAGAGTTATGCATGAGTGGGCGCTTACCTAACAGAAGCAGTGAATTAGGTCTCTGCGATCCAGAGTTGGGAGGGAACTTGCCATGCGGTCGCGGCAGAATAAAGTCTCTGTGGTCCGGAATGCAGGAGGGAACACTGTCATGTGGTTAGTGTGCATGACAGTGGAAGTGAGGGTTTAAAAAGCTAGTGGCAAAAGATCATAAGGTCAAAGATACTGAATAATGTCATGCGACAATGAGGGAAAGAGATGGTCATATTGGAGTAGTCTATGCACAGGAATAAATAACACTGCAGTGTACTACTGGCCTAGAACTACGTGGTTAATGAAGGGTGGCTTGAAATTAGAAAGATGTCAATTTAATACGTATCTTTACAAGCACTTCTTGATTTTTATTTTAACTGAAGAAATATTTTCCCAAACATCGATGTATAGCTAAATGGAGTTCTGGGATATGATCCCACGATGGTTTCAGCAGCTTGAAATAAATAAGTGGTCACAGTCATAATAATATGCCTAACAAATATATCTGGTGATTCAAGAAGAGAGTCTCATTACCATATGTGCAATGTAAAAATGGATAATTAGTCGCAGCAGGATTCTTAGCAGGAAGAGACATTATGGGGGTCATTCTGACCCCGGCGGTCTTAGACCGCCGGGGCCAGGGTCGGCGGGAGCACCGCCGACAGGCCGGCGGTGCCCCGCAGGGCATTCTGACCGCGGCGGTAAAGCCGCGGTCAGACCGGCAACACTGGCGGTCTCCCGCCAGTGTCCCGCCGCCCTATTGAATCCTCCAAGGCGGCGCAGCTAGCTGCGCCGCCGAGGGGATTCCGACCCCCCCTACCGCCATCCAGTTCCCGGCGGTCCGCCCGCCGGGAACCGGATGGTAGTAGGGGGGGTCGCGGGGCCCCCATAAGAGGGCCCCTAAATGTATTTCACTGTCTGCTGTGCAGACAGTGAAATACGCGACGGGTGCAACTGCAGCCGTCGCACAGCTTCCACTCCGCCGGCTCGATTCCGAGCCGGCTTCATCGTGGATGCCTCTTTCCCGCTGGGCTGGCGGGCGGCCTGAAGGCGGCCGCCCGCCAGCCCAGCGGGAAAGTCAGAATTACCGCCGCGGTCTTTCGACCGCGGAACGGTAACCTGACGGCGGGGCTTTGGCGGGCGGCCTCCGCCACCCGCCAAGGTCCGAATCAGGGCCTATGTGTCTTTAAACATGTAGTCAAATGCAATTCCAGATAAGTCTTACTGAGATGATGCTAGCAAATGAAAAATAAATAGGTAACCTCAGTGACGTGTATTAATAGGTAGGTAAAACATATCTTTCCAAAAGATATAGCCAAGGAAGCATAATAATTTGGCAGCCATAATTTTAAAAAAGTGAAGAGCAGCCTAGTCCAACAGTAATATCATTTGATGTCTTCATGAGTCATATTCTGGTTGGTGACTATCCGATGAGTAGGTGTTCTAATCGGCAAAAATAGTGGATACCCATATATGTCCAACAGTTCATTATTCTGAGCAGCTGACATTTTTGTCTCTCATGGTTACACTCTGAAATTATAAGAATATTTGTCCATTATTAAAAGATTCTCATTATAAACTAGTGCATAGAAATGGATGTATTTAATGGTGCATGCTTACTATTATATTTCCCAACTCTGAAGCTGTATTGTGTGAAGAGGCCTAATAGAGGAGGCTAAAAATATATTGGGGTATCAACGTCAATGTTTCTGGTGATATGACCTTGGGCATGAATAAGGTTGGGGTAAAAATAAAAGATATAGGTTGTTCAGACTTAGGATAATTTTCGAAGAAAAGTCAGTTCAGGGGTCCTGTAGCCAATAGTACAACACAGTGTCTTTATTCAGTCCCTTGCTGGTGGTTTCCAGTTTTAAGATCAGTTCACTTTCTCTTTTTCTTATTCATAGATCTCAATTTCCACATCGTCAGTGTACTTTGATGTGCTCCAAGCCAAAGAATCAGAATGTTTTATCACAGGGATGGAACCGGTTTAAATGGTCAGTCAACGGTGGGCCTAGTTCAGGTTTGTTGACATTTCTGTAGTTTTCTTGGATGTGGGTTTGAAGTGATCTGGTTCTGCTACCTACATATAGTTTGGAGCAGGGGCAGTGAAGAACCAGTTACTTCCCTTTGGTAACTCCTTATCTGGTAGAGACATAGTCGAGTTGCGGATTCCTTGCCTTGTGAGTTTTCCCCATGCATCAGTTTGGATCCAATGATTTTTCGAGAGCAGTACCCCTTCACCGTTAGGTGGTGTCAATTGGCCCCCTGTCCATCGGCGTTAGCAGTGGATAGGACGTTGCGGGACCTATATAGGCGCCACCCTGGCGTGCTGATGTTAGTTTCTTTACACGACTTTCCACGCCAGAAGCACAGAGCCATGAAGAAAACTGACCACTGGTGTGTCAAAACTAAGGCCCTGAAAAAGGGGGGGGTCCCTGTCTCTCAGAAATCAGTTTGCAGAGCGGGAAGGATGGGTAGATTGGTAAGGAATCTGCAACTAGGATATGTCTCTACCAGATAAGGCATTACTGAAGGTAAGTAACTTGTCATCTGACAGAGACTTCTAGTTGCAAATTCCTTACCTTCTGAATAGAGACCCAAGCAATACCAGCCCCAGAGGTGGGTCTGCGAACCAAGATCAATCTAGAAAGTCCTGCAGGACCGAATGGGCAAAGTACCCATCCCTACTAACCTAACTGTCCAGGCAGTAGTGTTTGGTGAATGTGTATAAGGATGCCCACGTTGCCGCTTGATATCAAAGACTGGAACACTGTGGGCTAACACAGTTGCCGCACCTGTAGCTCGAGTAGAATGAGCACGCAAATCTTCAGGTGGTTGCTTCTTGGCCAGTACGTAGCAGATTTGAATACAGAGTACAACCCATCGGGAGATGGTACGCTTCTGTACTGCCCGACCTTTCTTGGCACCCACAGAACCAACAATCAAGGTAGAATGCCAATGTTCTTTCTGGGTCCAGGCAGTGGAGTCTCTCCTCTTCTTTACAAGGATGTGGGGGTGAATAGAAAGTAGGCAAGGTGAAGGATTGGCCTACCTGAAAGAGCGTGACCATTTTTGGCAAAAAGGAAGCCCTACTACAAAGTACCACTTTGTCAGGTTAGCTGGAAAGGCAGGGTGGCTTAGATGACAACACCTGCAGCTCACTCACTCCGCGGTCAGATACAATGGCCACAAGGAAGACTGTTTTCAAAGTGAGAAGCCTGAAAATTGTGGAGAGGCTCTAAAGGAGTGCACATCAGAAATGTCAAAAACAAATTCAAATCTCATTGGGGTGTAATGAATGGGGATGGAGGAAACATATAGGTAAGGCCTTTAAGGAACCTATTTACAATTGGAGGCTGAAACAAGGAAGATTGATCAGACAACCTCAAAAGCGCAGAGAAAGCAGATAAGTAACCATTGAGCGTGCCCATAGCAGAGCCCCGCTGGCCCAAAGAAAGTATAAACAAGAGAACCTCAGAAAGAAGAACAGAAAGGGGATCAACAGACTTGTCTATGCACCATGCCACAAATTTCTTCCAATGACAGGCATATACCATTTTGGTGGTGGGACACCTGGCTGCCAAGATAACATTATAGACTTCGGGCGGAAGGTCAAAAGCAGTCATCTGCTGTCGCTCAATCTCCACGCAAAAAAACAGAGACTGGACAGGTTACGGTGGAGAACCCTCCCCTGCTGCTGCAACAGAAGATCCTCCCGAAGGGGCAGTCTGATCGGAGGATCGAAGGCCATGCTCAATAGCTCGGAATATCAGACTCTTCGTACCCAGTCCCAAGCCACAAGATTAATTGGGCTCAGTTGTTCTTGACTTTCTTGAGAATTCTCAGCAGAAGTGGTATGGGCGGAAATTCGTACAGGAGACCCGAGTTCCACCTTAGACAAAAAGCGTTGCAGAGTGATTGCTGCCTTGGAAACTCCAGCATACTCTAGATCTTCCCCACCTGGGAGTGGCACAACTTACGAAGCATCTCCCCTCCCCCGCCACCGAGGCAGCGCGACACAGCATATCAACCCTGGAAGTCCAGCCCCAGCTGTCCCTTTTACACTACGTTTTAGTTTTGGCTGGGGAGGGGCCAGGGTAAAACAGCAACCAATCCCTGCCTACTTCCTACAAGGCCTCATACTGCAGGGTACCTATGTCTGTTGAAGGAGCCCAGGCTACAAGAGATCAGCCCTAACCGCATGCTCCAGCGTGAGCAGGGCATCAGCAACTTTCTTATTTAAAACACTTGCCATACTTGAAAAACCTCTAGTACTGCTAATAGGATGGAAAAACTGTCTCTACCAAGGCAAGCCACCCCTGCGCACACTGACCAATCACTGTTCCCCCCTTCGTCCTCAGACCACCTACCTGCCTGAGGAGGGGGTGGGGGAAGGGGCATTTTGCTCCCACCCCACAAAAACCTTCATTCTTGTAAATCTCTCTATCTTCCCATGTACGAGGAACGTGCTTTTAATAAATTACTGGCAATTGTTTGCACTTTTTTTTTTTTAACACTTCCTCTGTTGTAGGCCTGTCTCTTCTTTCTACTTCATAACCTTTTGGGTGTCGCTCATCTCTTGTTACACTCTGTGGCGGCAGTCCATTGGACGATCTACAGATGTTCAGGTGCACAGTTACATGGGCACTAAAAATCTTTATCAGCTGGTCAGGAGTGGTTTAGGCACTTTCTTTCCTCGCATCTGCATACATGCCAACATCTTAAAACGGGAAATTGGAAGATTTAGAAAAAGAAAAAAATATATATTTTCCCCACTGACATATTGAAGCAGTGGCAATTTTAGGTGGGAGGTAGCCAAAATATAGCCTCTATTGCATCAAAAATCGGGAGGCGTCTCCAGTCGGAATCGGGTATTTTTGTATGTATTTATCTGCGAGGATGGTAGACACTTCGTAAACACGTCATCCCTAGTGTGTTTCAAAACTGACCCACATGGTGTGAATCTTCTCTGAAGGAGCCTTTTTGACTCAAAGGCTACATTACAGCTTGAAAGCAATGTGTTTCTTAGAACCTACAATCTTTGCAGTAAATCCATGAATTCTGACTCATGAGAACGCGTGAACGTTCAGATGTGTTTGAAATTAATTTTCCAATAACACATCGGTTGTGTGAGACGACGAAAGGAATGAATCCTTATGAAGAAATCGTTTGGATGAAGCCAAGGACTCACATCCCCACCATGTTTGCCTGTGTGACACAGGAGGCCTCTGCAACCTTAAGTGTCTATTATGACGTCGGCAGGAAGGCCACGCTGCTGACTAGCTTATGCTGATATCACCCAGGCTGAACTAATAAGTGAGCGCCCCCTCGGGTACCAGCGTGGGCGCTTGTTAGGTGCTGGCGTGGGAGAAGGCTGGCGAGCTTCGGGTGGTACCAATGAGCCAGCAAGAACGAGACCAAGGAACGCACCCGTGACTGTGGCAGCATCAAAGGGGTGGACTAATAACATAACGACGAGAAGGGGAAAAGGGTGCTGTGATCCTGCACCCTGTGGGAGAGAGGGGCCCAGCTTGAGTGAAACGTCCGCTACCCGAGGCCAGCGGCAATCCAGGCCCATGGTCAGTTGCATTGATATGAGCCTCAAGGAACAACAGGAGCACAGCCACCATACCACACAGCACCTCCAATATGAAATGCAAGGAGTCCGCAAGAAAAATGAATTCCAGCCTCCGCTGCTACAGGCCCTGCACAGACCGACGCTCCTCGTCCAGGGGCATAATTAAAACAACTCGCCCCGACAACTACGTCAACGTCACAGGTCAGACGGGGTCAGAGAGGGCGGAAGGGGGAAATACAGTGGCAGCGGGACAAGTATGAAAGGGTCTGAGAAGTTGGACAATTGCTTCGATTTTGGAATGGTATCTGCTTACTCGACTTTTTTGCCGATGGTCTAATTACGTTGTTGCAGGTCTGCAGGAATCGTAATGGGTTAGAATGACATAAGAACAAACGACTGGAGGAGGTCGGGTCGGGTCGAAAGGGCCGACGGGCTAGTAGAAATTCAGGTGCGGACCATGGAGTGCTTACAGACGGTTTTGCCATTTATTTTTTTATTTAAATATTAACATTTTGTTATTTTTTTGTTTCTGTATGAATATTTTGTCAGTAAAGTACGAGTGGCAGACTTGGCCTCATTTCAGCTAGCATTTCAAAGATAGAATAGGCTTGTCAATTGTACTGAATCTCGTGATGAGTATAATTTAATTTTGGGGTTATCGCGAAGGGCAATTAGACATTTTCGTGGAGGCAGCGCATTAGTGGACTCTTTACTGCAGTCTGGACAATGCAAGGCGTGTTAAATTAAACTTGATTGAGATTAAACTTTTTTTTAAGATAATTTGAAATAAAGTACTGCTTTTGACATTTTGCCAAGGGCACATAGTTGCAGTTCCTTCTCAAGAGAGCATTTTCAATAATGTGCCTTTTTGAGATTTTCCCAGGTGTAGAGTGAAACATCAGGTTACATGGTCCAACCCTTAGCCATTTCCTTGGCTTTCCTAGGGTGTTTTAACTGGTATGGTACCGACGAGGAAGACCAAAGAGGATGAAATTCTTCTGCGATTTTTCAGTTAGTACATTGACCAGAACCCGTACCTTGCCCCTCTTCAACCTAACAGTCCGGGGGTATTGTGTTCGACCACTTTTTAACTCCTGCTGATTTTGAGTACTGATTATATTGCACCTTCCTTGGCTGTATATCACCAAATAATTTCCTGCTCTGATCTACCTATTATCCCACAATTGTTTATTGGGGGTCTAGACTGGTGGTTACATCCTTTGGTCTCTTACATTTTTTGTTTTGCAAAGTCTTCAAGCCCCCAACTTTTTAGGTCGATCTTAGCAGCGTGCATGCGCTGCTCTCTCGACATGCTGTAATCTGCTCTGTGGACCTTAACCACGCCCATCACTTTAATTCTGCCTTTCAAAATTCCCTTGATTTCATAGGTAAATGCTTTACTTTTGACGCTCCTTGAGGCTGCTTTGTTACCGCCTTGGAGAATGACCGTGTTACATGGATTACTGCACGATCGGCCAAATACTTAAGTGTAGCGCACTACTTTTTTCTTTTGCCTCTCTGCTTCACTCTCCATGGCTGTATGTGGTTTCCTCCTCTGCCTTATTTTTGGGAATGCTGCTGTTTCTTTGTGGCGTCTGCGCCCAAAAGCTGCAAGCCAAAGGTGGATTTATTTGTTTTTTTTAAAAGTTTCATATAGTACAAACTTGATCGGAGGAGTGCTTTATATGAGTTCCACTTACGTACAAGTTTAGCAGTTGAAAAATATACATACTGGTTCAGTTTAAACAACAAAAAAAACACAACTCCTCAACTGCGGCTCTCCCGGAACAGTGGGAGTGCCAATATTGCAATATTCACTTCACTCTGGAAACTTGCCCCATAACGCTTTGCAGGGCATTTCTTTTACAAAACATTTTTGGCCATAACTCAGCCTGTGGTGGTCCTACGAAAATATGGTGGGCCCACCAAATCATTCAGCATGACACAATCTTTCTGTCTAGGTCATCTGTGGGTCCCGGCACTAGGTTGGGGGGAACCCAAAAAAATAACCTCTCCCACCATTCAGTCTCTTTACCTGCTCTCTCATGGTTGGAACTTTTGTTTTACAGCTGTACAGTTTGTGTTTTTAAGGGCCTTGTCTGTAATATTACTGCAGTAGACCTCCTAGGCCTGAAAATGTGTAAAGCCAAATATACAGTTACACTGCATTACGTTTTGCCATTCTGTTTTCATGTGGTTAGGCCCTCTAGGGACTGACTATATGGGTACATGACCATGTTTCATCCAAATGCTATTTTTATTGTAGTGTCCTCTATGGGCTGTTCTGAGCATTATAGTGAAGATACTACAAGATGTGCTGCACTCGGAAAATCACCCCATAATGCTTTGCAGGGCATTTTGTTTGCCCATAACTCACCGTGTGGTGGTCCTGAGACAATGGGACCACCATCAAAAGGTTCAGCACAACACACTCTTGCTGTCTAGATCATCGCTGGGTCCCCACACTAGGTTGAAGGGGCAAAATAATAACCCTTCCCACAATTCAGTGTCTTTTTAAGCTCTCCCACGGCTGCAGCGATTGTTTTACAGTTGGGAGTAGTCTGTATTTTAAGGACCTTGTTTGTAATATCATTGTAATAGGCCTGAAAATGTGTAATGCACTACGCCCTATTAGGGCTAAATATATGGTTACAATACATTACATTCTGCCATTGTGTTTTCATGTGGTCATGCCCTCTAGGGTCTGACTGTATGGTTATATGATCATGTTTCTTACAAATGCTATTTTTATTGTGGTGCCCTCTAGTTGCTGTGCCAAGCATTACAGTCAAGATACTACAGTATTCACTGCATTTGGAAACTCACCCAATAATGCTTTGTGGGGCATTCCTTTTACAAAACATCTGCGTCTATATCTCACTCTGTGTGAGCGCAATGTGCTCTTTTTGTCTAGGTCATCTCTGGTCCCCTCACTAGGTTGGTGGGGACCCCAAAATAATAACCTTCCCACCATTGAGTGTCTTTTTAAGCTGTCTCAAGGCTGGAACTTTTGTTTTACAGCTGGGAGTAGCTTGTGTTTTAAGGGCATTGTTTGTAATAAAAGTCTAGTACAGTGTTTCCCAACCTGTGGTCCGGGGACCCCTTGGGGTCCGTGACTGCTCAGAAAATTAAGTAATACTAACAGATTAGGTCCCTAGCTTTCAGTAATGACTCAGTGGGGGGTCCCCAGATTACAATAATGATTCAGTGGGGGTCTTTGGGTTCCAGTAATGATAAAGAGGGGGCCCACAGAAGTCAAAAGGTTGGGTACCACTGGTCTAGTAGACCTGCTAGGCCTGAAAATGTGTAACGCACTACGCCCTCTAGAGGCTCAATATATGGTTACACTGCATTGCTTTCTGCCGTTCTCTTTTCATGTGTTATGCCCTCTTGGGGCTGACTATATGCTTACATGCCCATGTTTCTTTCAAATACTATTTTTATTATGGTGCCCTCTATGGGAATTTCTGAGCAATACAGTCATGATACCAAGTGGATGAAGGAATGTACAAACACAAAGTTTATTTCTGATAAAGGTTTTTATTGAGTTCACATGATGAACGTATATGTTTTAGTGATCTCTCCTTATTGCAATTATTCATGCCAGTGTAACATCCTTATAACAGTATGACTGTGTGAACACTCTTGATATGTTTGGGTGACCCTTCTAGGGGGCCACCAGTGGTTGCACAAAGTCAGCTATAATTTGTTCTATCTGCCAATGTGATGTACTGCATGGCTAAATACATATAAGGTACCAAAGGCGAGACCTATTGGTTATGCCAATGCTTGTTTCAAAGTCCGGCACTTAGTCACTATGAAGACCATGTTCCAATTTGCAGTTAGAGCAGCCAAAAGAATAAATGAGGTAAGGGCTCTCCCTTTGGTAAATCTACTTCTCATCCATGTCAGAAGACCTCATGTTCCTTCTTCACCCTGCCTTTTGTCACAAAGTCAACTCCTTCGTCAGTATGTCTCAGAAATTTATTTTGCGTTTCGTCCTAGTAATACTCCATCTGAAGAAGGGGTTTGGAGCGTGGCCCTTTCATTTCTAGACTGACTGAGGTACTTCAGAAGAAAACTGTGTGTTCCCTACATTTGGTGTGCATCATGTCAGGGAAGGAAAGCTTCTGTGTTGAGGTCTGTTATTGTACTAGCTTATTCTAATTCGCCGCCCAAGGCCACTACACAAAGGACATGGCGCCATTGTAGGTGGCAGGGAAGTAGGCAGAACATTAAAATACCCCCCACTTTGAACCAAAGCCTTTATGGCACCAAGCAAGCCCTTGCAACCCTTTCCAAAAGAGCTTGTCTCTTCCAAGCATCTTCCATTCATGCTTTCATCCTTCCATCCACCTGCATATATCCAACATTTCACCTTTACATTTTGTCATCCATTCAGCCTTTCAGCCAACATTCAGTCTGTCACCATTCCGTCTATCCATCTGCCCATCTCTCTTCAAACCCATCCGTCAATCATATCCACCCTTTCATTCAGTCGTCCGTCCTTTCACTCATCCATCCACCCTGTCATTCAGCCATCCAGTCTTTCCCTTATCCATCCAACCTTTGACCCATTCATCCACTCATCCATCCACCCATTTACCATTTCACTTATCCATCCGTTCTTTCACTCATCTGTCCACCCGTTCACCATTTCATCTAGCCATCTACTCTACCTTTCACTCATCCATCCTTGCACCCATCCTTTCACTCATCCATCCATCCATTCACTCACTTGTTCGTCTTTCCAGCCTTTCATTCCAGCCATCCGTCAGTCTATCCATCCACTCATCAATCCATCCATTCACCCTTTTCACTCATCTGCCCGTCCACCCAGCTATCCATCTACCCTTCATTTCACTCATCCATCCACCCTTTGTCATTCTTCATCCCTTTCTCTTATCCATCCTTACATCCAACCTTTCATTCATTCATTTATTACTCTACCATTCCCCTTTTCACTCAGCCATCCGCTCACCCTTTCACACATCCACCCACCCTCATTTTCAGTCATCCATTCTTACATCCATCCTTTCACTCATTCATCCATGTAATATATCCATCCACCATTTCACTCATCCATCCGTATATCCTTTCTCTCATCATCCATCTGCCCTTTCACTCATCCATCCATTCATCATTCCTCCCTTTTACTCATCAACCCTTACATCCAACCTTTCACTCATTCATGCATTAATCTATTCATTCACCCTTTAACTCATCCATCCATTCATCCTTTCATTCCTTCATCCATCCATCGGTCCTCACTTTCATCTATCCATCCATCCACCAACCCATCCTCAGACCTACCAACGCACATGGTGCCACCATGTGTTATACCATAATGGCTCCCCTCACTCGGTCTCGGTGAGGAGCCAATATCGCATGATGGCAGTGAAAATGAGCTGAAAACTACTGTAAACAGTGATTTTCAGCTTGTTTTCTGAAGCTTTTAACATCCGATATCCATTAATGGGTTTGAAAACACCACAGGACATCGGCAGCAGCCTCGGCAAACTTGTTTTTTTTGTTTTTGAGGAGGTGGTGTTTGGGGCCGGGCTGGGGTCAAAAGTGCCTCTTAGGTGCTTCTCGACACGAGGCGATGCCACCTCCAAGGCCCCGCCCCCTCCTCACCCTTAGGTTTTTGGTGAAGTTGGCAGGTTTTCAACTCTTTCACTCTCCTACTGTTTTACTGTTTATTATGGCATTTGTCTGCCAAACTGCAGACAGAAGAGGCCCATCAGGAATCCCAGCTCTTGCTGCTAAAGCAGAGGGTAACAACACCCCTGGTAAGTGGTAACACAAGTTAACACCCTCAGTTAAGTTAATAGGGATAGTACTTAAGAATCGTGCACAATTATGATTAGCCATTTTCAGGTCAGGGTGGAGGACAAGGGTGGCTTCAAACTGTTAGGTTCAAACCCTTGACAGAGGTTAAGCGTAAATAGACTGGAAATTCATGTTTCTAGAAGGATAGGCATATCATATCCAGGATTTGAAGAACATCTAGTGTTGCTATAAAAAGAATATATGATTAAAACGCTTTGATAAAACAGATAACGTTCCTTAAGGCGTGGCATGCTGCAAGTATCTAAAATCCAGTTCCAAACCACTCATGTTTTGTTTACCAAGTGCTGAGAACAGCCAAAAGTTTGTCGGGTGTTGTCAAAGAGCCACATATAACATGGAGCGTGCTAAAGAACATATCACTTTTGCTAAAGAGTTGTTGATGGGAACAGAATGTCCCCTGAATTTAAAACTAGCGTGTACCCCTGCCATTAGCACCTGACTGTATGTGAAATTGGTATTCCAGTTTTTATTTTGACCCTCACATAACACTGATCTGTGCACGGAGGGCTAGGCCTGTCTCTGATAATGCGAGTTCCAGAACCTGTTCTGTGACCCCATTCTGTCCGGCACCTCGCAGCACTCAAGGCCCTAGCGCTGCTACTGTCAGATTACAAATTAATCTAGTGGATGAGCTTCTGTCCCTGCTGACACGGAAGCCTGATAGCCCAGAGGCAGCACCTAACAGTTGAGTAACCTGTGTGATCCCGGCCCAGAGGCTGCAACTCCATAAACGAGCACCTATTGGAACCCAGCCTGGACAATTAATGCCTACTGAGCAGGAATGCTTTGTAGCTTATTTGCCATGGCGCAAGTGAAACTGCAGTCCTGAGGGCCACCACTGAAAGCGCTGGTCCGTATGCCTGTCAGCACTGCATAAATGTAGGATCATGGCCTCAGGCAAGTGACTGAGCTTGATGCACAGACTGTGTTTTGCAGGAGGAACATCAACTGTTACTTAAATAGTTCAATTTTTGGTATGAACAGTTAAACTGAACTACTAAATACTTTGCTTGAGTAAAAACAGAGTGACTTGCAGCTGTACATAATATATGCCTATCCATTTGCTTCGGGGTAGGAGTGCCATAAACACTATTGAACTGCCTAAAAGGGGGTATGGTATTATACAGGGAGTGCAGAATTATTAGGCAAGTTGTATTTTTGAGGATTAATTTATTGTTGAACAACAACCATGTTCTCAATGAACCCAAAAAACTCATTGATATCAAAGCTGAATATTTTTGGAAGTAGTTTTTAGTTTATTTTTAGTTTTAGCTATGTTAGGGGGATATCTGTGTGTGCAGGTGACTATTACTGTGCATAATTATTAGGCAACTTAACAAAAAACAAATATATACCCATTTCAATTATTTATTATTACCAGTGAAACCAATATAACATCTCAACATTCACAAATATACATGTCTGACATTCAAAAACAAAACAAAAACAAATCAGTGACCAATATAGCCACCTTTCTTTGCAAGGACACTCAAAAGCCTGCCATCCATGGATTCTGTCAGTGTTTTGATCTGTTCACCATCAACATTGCGTGCAGCAGCAACCACAGCCTCCCAGACACTGTTCAGAGAGGTGTACTGTTTTCCCTCCTTGTAAATCTCACATTTGATGATGGACCACAGGTTCTCAATGGGGTTCAGATCAGGTGAACAAGGAGGCCATGTCATTAGATTTCCTTCTTTTATACCCTTTCTTGCCAGCCACGCTGTGGAGTACTTGGACGCGTGTGATGGAGCATTGTCCTGCATGAAAATCATGTTTTTCTGGAAGGATGCAGACTTCTTCCTGTACCACTGCTTGAAGAAGGTGTCTACCAGGAACTGGCAGTAGGACTGGGAGTTGAGCTTGACTCCATCCTCAACCCGAAAAGGCCCCACAAGCTCATCTTTGATGATACCAGCCCAAACCAGTACTCCACCTCCACCTTGCTGGCGTTTGAGTCGGACTGGAGCTCTCTGCCCTTTACCAATCCAGCCACGGGCCCATCCATCTGGCCCATCAAGACTCACTCTCATTTCATCAGTCCATAAAACCTTAGAAAATCAGTCTTGAGATATTTCTTGGCCCAGTCTTGACGTTTCAGCTTGTGTGTCTTGTTCAGTGGTGGTCGTCTTTCAGCCTTTCTTACCTTGGCCATGTCTCTGAGTATTGCACACCTTGTGCTTTTGGGCACTCCAGTGATGTTGCAGCTCTGAAATATGGCCAAACTGGTGGCAAGTGGCATCGTGGCAGCTGCACGCTTGACTTTTCTCAGTTCATGGGCAGTTATTTTGCGCCTTGGTTTTTCCACACGCTTCTTGCGACCCTGTTGACTATTTTGAATGAAACGCTTGATTGTTCGATGATCACGCTTCAGAAGCTTTGCAATTTTAAGAGTGCTGCATCCCTCTGCAAGATATCTCACTATTTTTGACTTTTCTGAGCCTGTCAAGTCCTTCTTTTGACCCATTTTGCCAAAGGAAAGGAAGTTGCCTAATAATTATGCACACCTGATATAGGGTGGTGATGTCATTAGACCACACCCCTTCTCATTACAGAGATGCACATCACCTAATATGCTTAATTGGTAGTAGGCTTTCGAGCCTATACAGCTTGGAGTAAGACAACATGCATAAAGAGGATGATGTGGTCAAAATACTAATTTGCCTAATAATTCTGCACTCCCTGTATAAGGTGCAGAGGTTTACTTAAGAATTGTAGTTTGAATTACAATCCCACAGCTGAGCCCAATTTAATGTTGCTTTGTTATTGGATAAAGAACTTTCTTTTCACTAAGGTAAGTACTTGGCTCGACAGTGCATTATTCTGACTGTTGTTTGACTGTTGAACTCTGGGCTCTTGCCCCCTACACTATCTCCCAGAGCAGCCTTCAACGGCTTGCCCTCGCTACCCTGAGAGTCAAGTATGTAAAGGCTGTAATTGGCTCAGTTTGAAGAGCTATAGTAGGACAGTCACCAGTGGCAAACAAACTCAGCCACCACAGCTGTGACCCAGCTGTTCCTACCTGCCCTGCAGCCCCTGAACAGGTTCTGATAATTTGCGGCAAGCGATGAATGATCTCCAGTTGTCTTGAACAGAACGATAGGTTAAGCTTGAATACAGCACTGCCTGCACAATACAATGGCAGATAAAAGGTTGGTTGGAGTAGACCTTGACTTCCTGTCAGTTGAGGGATCTGTGTTTGGAGAGAGGGTTGAAACTCCCAGAAACAAGAATAGGGGCATCTTTGTAGGTTTTGTTAAGGACCAATTAGAAAACTGAGTGGTAGGGAAGAAACTGTGACACACTCTGGGGAGGGTACCAGGATAAGAACCAGGTAGGGAGTGCTGTAATATAAGACTCTTTTAGCTCCTTATCACAGGGTTTCCCCAGACATACCCTAGTAGGATTCACCATTTGCTTTTCATGGGTTCCCCAAGATATCCCCCCCCCTTGCTTATGCCCTCTGTTCCGATTTCAGTGGAATCACGTTTACTGAAATTAAGTTGTTCCCTTTGATGGGTTAAGTCTCACTGAGACCCTGAACTCATCTAGAATTAGATATAATACTTGCACACCTGAGCTGTTGTGGTGTGAGATAGGTCATGTGTAAGTGATGTAGTTGGATCAGCTGAGGTCCGGAGGAAATGGTGATTTCTTTGAGAGCCATTTATGCCAATCTCCATTCCACCTTGTTTGTTCCTATCCATCTAAAGTGCATACCCACTCTTCCCATCTCTAAGAATACAAATATATTTGTTGTGTTGCAAATCAACGAGGGATATATCTGGGATATTCTACTGTGGCCCAGGCACCCTAGCACTAATTAGGCCTTCATCAGGCTAAATTCTGTTAGGTTGGTGAGCCCTGCACAAGAACCATTTAATTCTTGTTAGAGCTGCATGTATTTGTGGAACTGGGTGGGTGACAATTTGAATTGGGATTGTAAGCCTCGGCACAGTTTTATGTGTGATCCGCTCAATACATCACCCAGAGTGGTGATCCCGAGTTTATCCCACTTCCCAAATCCTTCTAACTGAGCGGTATGCTGCAGCCAGTGGCCGTTCCATGCGGTGTCTGTTGTGTCCGCTTTTTATCCTACTCTGTGAATCTGTTTGTGGCCCGCCAGCTTAGTAGGACTGTCTTTGTGATTTCCAAAGTTTGGTTTGGAATGAACTTGCCGTATAAAAAGCTCATCATATTATCCAACCCCAATAGGTTCAGCTCCAACTGGTTCCTTGGATTGCTCCATGTAGGAAGTTGGCTCTGTATGTACTATCTCAAAGTAAGAGATGGTGTGCACAGAGTCCAAGGGTTCCCCTTAGAGGTTGATAGTGGCAAAATTAGATAATACTAATGCTCTATTTTGTGATAGTGTGGTCGAGCAGTAGGCTTATCAGAGGTTAGTGTTAAGCATTTGTTGTACACACACACACAGGCAATAAATGAGGAACACACACTCAAAGACTTAACTCCAGGCCAATAGTTTTTATATATAAAAATATTTTTTTTACATGTATTTTAGAACCACAAGATTCAAGATTTGAGGTAAGTACATAAAATGCAAGGTACTTCACACAGGTAAGTATAGAACTTTGATTCAAAGCAGTAGTACACACAGTTTTAGTTTAAATGGCAATAAGCTATTTTAAAAGTGGGCACTGCAAAAATCAACACTTCCTGGGGGAGGTAAGTTTGGTTAGGTTTTTCAGGTAAGTAAAGCACATACTCAGTCAGTCTCCTGGGCATAGGCAGCCCACCATTGGGGGTTCAAGGCAACCCCAAAGTCACCGCACCAGCAACACAGGGCCGGTCAGGTGCAGCGGTCAAAAGAGGGCCCAAAACACATAGGCGCCTATGAAGAACAGGGGTGCTCTGGTTCCAGTCTGCTAGCAGGTAGGTACCCGTGTCCTCTGGGGGGCAGACCAGGGAGTTTTGTAGAGCTCTGTGGGGGACATAAACAGGCACACAAAACACACCCTCATCGGCACAGGGGCGGCCGGGTGCAGTGTTCAATGTAGGCGTCGGGTTTGCTATTGAAAGCAATTGAGGGACCCGGGGGTCACTTAGGCGATACAGGCCGGGCACAGGGGGCTTCTCTGGACAGCCACCTACTAGGCTAGGAAGAGGGCCGCCTGCTGGTCACTCCTGCACTGGAAGGTGGTTCCTCACGGTCCTGGGGGCTGCGGGTGCAGTGCTTGGTCCAGGCGTCGGATTCCTTGTTACCAGGCAGTCGCGGTCTGGGGGAGCCTCTGGATCCTCTCTGCAGGTGTCGCTGTAAGGGTGCAGGGGGGTCGACCGAGGTTACCCACGTTGTCGTAGTCACCTGGGAGTCCTTCCTTTGCAGTGTTAGTTCTCTGGAGCTTGAGACGGGGGCGTCGGGTGCAGAGTGTGAAGTCTCACGCTTCCGGAGGGAAGAGAGAGTTCTTTGAAAGTTGCTTTAAAGTTGCAAAGTTGTTGCAGTTTTTAAACAGTGCCGCTGTTACAGGGAGTTTCTTGGTCCTTCGGGTTCAGGGCAGTCCACTGAGTCCTCAGAGGTCGCTGGTCCCTGTCGGATGCGTCGCTGTGCAGGTTCTTTGAGTCTTGAGACAGGCTGGTAGGGCCAAGTCAGTTGTCATCTCCGTCATCTCTGCGGGGCTTTCGGGTCAGCAGTCCTTCTTGTTGTAGGTTGCAGGAATCTGATTTCCTGGGTTCAGGGTCGCCCCTAAATACTAAATTTAGGGGTGTGTTTAGGTCTGGGGGGCAGTAGCCTTTGAGGCTCACCGCTAGGTGTTGCAGTTCCTGCAGGGGGAGGTGAGAAACACCTCCACCCAGTACAGGATTTGTTCCTGGCCACAGAGTGACAAAGGCACTCACCCCATGTCACCAGAAACTCGTCTGGTTGTGGCAGGCTGGCAGAAACTGGTCAGCCTAGCACTAGGAGTCAGACTGGTATTCAGGGGGCATCTCTAAGATGCCCTCTGGGTGTATTTTACAATAAATCCCACACTGGCATCAGTGTGCAGTCATTGTGCTGAGAAGTTTGATACCAAACTTCCCAGATTTCAGTGTAGCCATTATGGAACTGTGGAGTTCATGTTTGACAAACTCACAGACCATATACTCTTTATGGCTACCCTGCACTTACAATGTCTAAGGTTTTGCTTAGACACTGTAGGGGCATAGTGCTCATACCTGTGGTATAGTGCACCCTGCCTTAGGGCTGTAAGGCCTGCAAGAGGGGTGACTTGCCTATGCCACAGCCAGTGAGAGGTGGGCATGGCACCCTGAGGGGACTGCCATGTCGACTTAGTCATTTTCTCCCCACCAGCACACACAAGTTGTGAGGCAGTGTGCATGTGCTGAATGAGGGGTCCCCAGGTTGGCATAAGACATGCTGCAGCCCTTAGCGACCTTCCATGGCCACAGGACCCTTGGTACCAGGGGTACCATTTACAAGGGACTTATCTGTGTGCCAGGGCTGTGCCATTTGTGGGAACAAAGGTACAGTTTAGGGAAAGAACACTGGTGCTGGGGCCTGGTTAGCAGGGTCCCAGCACACTTTCAATCATAACTGGCATCAACAAAAGGCAAAACGTCAGGGGGTAACAATGCCAAGGAAGGCTTTTCCTTACACTCCATCTCCCAAATTATACACTTTAACAGTCTCTTGCCCATTGATAGAATTGCAGTCATTGGAAGAATGACTGTATCTGAGCAGATAAACTAGAACCGAAGGAAGGAAGCTCTGAGATGTAAATGTGCTATCTCAGTATAATGAGGTGCAACATTTTCTGTGGTAGCGTTGGATTGAGACTCGGTGACAAGGTAGTCTGGGCCACTAGAGCAGGGACATGTTGCGAACCTGATGGCACTGAGGGGGGTGGGAGGTGCTAGCTGCATCTTAAGATGCACAATCTGCTAATGCATTTCTCCGTGACACAAAATCCTGTTTGTAGGTGCCTCTAATAAAGCCTATAAGAGATTCCTATGCATACCAGGACTCCTGTCTGACTTCAGGAAGACTCTCCTGCGCCATCTCATAATGCTGGAATGTACAGTGGTAGTTACGTAAGCCAAATCTGAATAGATCGTAATGACTTTTCCCATGCCTTGCTTAGGAGCTGCTATCAAGGCTAACAATTCTACTGCTTGTGCAGAAAAGTGTGCTGGTAGTATTAACTCCTCCACTATATGGAGTGTGTCTGAAGAATCGTGTTTTTGTGCCCTGCCTACTGCTGCACCTGTGTGTCTGAGTCATGTATCCTGGTCAGTAGCAGAGGAACCATCAACAAAATAGACAGTATGAATGGGATTAGGATCCTCTGTTGCCTAACTAGAATAATTCGGAATATACATTGCACAGTCATGTGCATCATCCTTAGACTCTAATATAGGATGGGCAAAAAATGTTGCAGGATTCACTGTATGACACTTCACAACCTTCAAAGGTGGTAGCAACAGTATCACTTTGTATCCTGATACTCTCAGTGTAGTTAAAGTACTCTTTGCCTTTTGAATAATAGCAAACAGTGCAGGGAGCACCAAAGGTGCCCTCATGACAATGGGGGTAATTGTTTTATACTGCAGAGGCTGCAGTGGCGAGAGCTTGCTGTCAGGGATAATGTCCTCTCATCGCTGAATCCAAGCGTCCACTAAAGTGTGCAATGGGTTTATGTCCTAAGGGATATTTTTGTGTAAGGACAGCTGTCATCACGTGACCATTGTAATGACAAAAGGGATAAAACTCCTCAGTGTAATCAAGATTTCCCAAAACTGAGGCATTTGTTCTAATTTTTCAGTTTTTGAAACGTATACCTCATTTCTGGTGTCCACATTATCTTATAATTTCTGTCTTTGGCCTGTTTAATAGAAGTCAGCAAAGGTACTATTAATGTGCTATAATCAAAGACCCATTGTCTCCCATAATAACAAAGACCGAAAAACGTCTGCATTCCCTCAACAGTTTCTAGCTCAGTCATTTGACGTATAGACGCTTCTCTTGCAGGAAATACTCGTCGACCAAAAGCTGACAATAACTCCTAAGTAATGGACCTCTTCCTGACAACACTGAACTTTGCCTTTCTCTACCTTATATCCTCTCTGTGCTAGAGTAACCAAAAGAGATATAGACCCCATTATGACAATGGCGGTAAAAACCGCCTACGGCCACGGCAACGGCCACCTAAAGACGGTCGCCACGGTCTCCATCCTTCTGCCATAATTTGACCACAGCCGGATTTCCGCCACAAGAAGGGCAGAATTCCGGCTGTGGCCATACTGGTGGATGGCGGTAAGGTGGCGCTGCTGCCACCAGCAGTGCCACGCCAGTAGACCGCTGGCAGCAGTATTATGAAAAATAATACGGCCTGGCCATGTTCTGCTGGTGGAACATCTGGCTACTGGATCCATGTAAGTCGGGTCTCCGACAGGGGATTGGGGGTGGGGTGTTGTGTGTGTGGGGGTGTGTGCCAGTATGTGAGAGTGTGTGCGTGAATGCGAGTGTGTGTTTAGTGTTGTTTGCTTGCGTGTATGAATGTGTGTGAGTGCATGTATGTATGGAAATGTGAATGCGTGTCTGCGTGTATGTTTTGATGTGTGTACAGATGTGTGCATGAATGGATGAATGCATGCATGTATGTAAGTGTGGATGAGTGTGTGTCAGTGTGTGTGTGTGAATGGGGGGGCGTGGATGTAGGGAGCTGTTGGGGGGGCCTCCTATCAGTGACAGGGAAGGAATTCCCTGTAACTGATATGGCCTATCGCCATGGTTTTCGTGGCATTACGAACACCACGAAAACCATGGCGGTAGGCAGGGTCATGATTCCACCGATGGCACAATAGCGGCCGCCGGGCTGCAGATTCTTATCTACAGCCCGGCGGTTGTTGCCGCCATGGTAGTCGAAGTGGTACATTGGCGGGTTGGCTTCAGCCAACACGCCAATGTCATAATGTGGTGGTAAATACCGCCAGCCTGTTGGTGGTACTACCACCACATTAGCTCCGACTGCCAGGGTCATAATGTCCCCCATAGTATCTTTCCTACACTGTTGTTCTGTATGACTGAAAATTAATATGTCATCAACATACTGCAACAACGTACCGTCACACTGAAAATTTAATAGATCATTTGTCACCACCCTGTTGAAAATGCTAGGGGCTTCACAATACACTTGAAGCAAACGAGAATACAAATCTTGAGTTCCGCGAGAATGCTGTCAAATAATGACTCTCTGGATGGAGAGGGTTGCTAAGGAAAGCATTCTTGAGATCTGTGACAGAGATAAAATTAGCATCCTGGGGAATATTTGCCAAATAATGGAGGGGTTGGGAACAGTTGTATATTCTGGTTCCTATACATCGTTCAGAGGACATCGGTCTTAAATGATACGCCAAGTAGTACCCTTAGATTTCTTGACTGGATAAATCGGGGTGTTACAAGGGGACGCTCCAGAGTAAATTACTCCTTGCTCTAACAACACCTACATAGTAGGGGTGATGCCCTCATCCGCTTCTTTAGAAAGGGGATACTGTCTCGCAGTAGGTAGGATAGCACCTTCCTTTAATGTAATTCTGAACGGAGTAGCAGTACGAATAAGGCCTACATTATGAAGACACTTAGGGCCAGATGTAGAAAGATTCCAAATTGCGATTTGCAATTTGCGAGTCCTTGCGACTCGCAAATTGCAAGTCGCAATTTGGAATGCAGAAAGGTGTCTCAGACACCTTCTGCAACTCGCTATGGGGTCGCAAAGACCCACCTCATAAATATTTATGAGGTGGGTCGCAGTTTGCGACCCCATAGCGAGTCTAGGCACTCACGGGGATGGTGGCCTGCTGGAGACAGCAGACCACCATCTCCGTGACTGCTTTTAAATAAAGCAGTTTTTTTTTTCTCTTTGCAGCCCGTTTTCCTTAAAGGAAAACGAGCTGCAAATAGAAAAAAATACCGAAACCTTTTGTTTCGGTTTTTTTCAGAGTAGGCAGTGGTCCATAGGACCACTGCCTGCTCTGAAAAAATAATTTTGTGAGCATTCACAAAGGGGAAGGGGTCCCGTGGGGACCCCTTCCCCTTTGCGAATGAGTTACCATCCACTTCAAGTGGATGGTAACTGCGAGTTGATTTGCGACCGCTTTCGCGGTCACAAATCAACTTAAATCGCGGTGCGAGTCGCAAATAAGAAGGGAACACCCCTTCCTATTTGCGAGTCGGAAACACATTTTGCGAGTCGGTTCCGACTCGCAAAATGTGTTTCTGCATCGCTTGAGGGCTTTTGCACCTCACAAACGGCGTTTTTCGCCGTTTGCGAGGTGCAAAAGCCTACCTACATCTGGCCCTTAGTCCATAAGGTGTCTGGTACTTGGAGAAAGATCTGCATCCCTGAATCTACATAATCAAAGGCTCTACCTGGTGTGAGCATCCTAACTATCCCCACACAGGTAAACAGCTGGTCTCAAATCGCTGTTCACAAACAGCCCCTGATATAGTTACATGAACAATGTCTTTTACAAAAGGTCAAATAATAGGTTACTCAACAAGTACATATTTGTTACAAGAAAATCACATTACCTGTGATTTCAAACTCCTAACCTTTTCTCTACACATTCTTAATTGTAATTCCAACGATGCTTAACAAATCATTAACTTGATTCTTTCATATGCATGTGTGCGTTTTTATTGCTCTGCTCCCAAGACTTCATATCAGATTCAGTGTGCATTTGACGAACCCTATCTCCTGCTTACATTCTTTCAATCCCATTTTGAATTTATCAAGAACAAAGAATACATGCTTGTGTTCTGTGACCATAAATTCTTCTAAGCTTGGTCCTGCTGGCTGTGTTGGGAGCTCCTGTCATGCTCCATAGCTAATCGTCGATGGCATTGGAGGGGAAATGCATAGCTGGGGAGGATGCGCTGTGAGCATTGTCCGGCTTCTTGGGAGCTCCGAGCACATGTTTTAGACCAGCTGTAGCACCATGCTGGGCAGGCAAAGTGCAACAAATGTTTGGGGATTCTCGGGCTCTGAATTTTATACTGCCCGTAAATCCCCCACCGCACCATTCAGTGTATGACGGCTCAGTGCTGGATCTGGTCTCCGGAGCACACCTGGACCTACTTGTGGGAACTCATGGTACGTGGCTGGAGTTTGGAGCACGCTGTGTTTGTAGGTAGCAGCAACAGGATTTTGGGTCTGCTGGGGCCACGGTGGGGTCTCTGGACAGCAGGGGTCACTGCATGTGGTGGGTGGACGTTGTGGAATTATTGGGCAGGCACTTCCCTGGGAAGCTCTCTGCTCAGAACGATTAACACTGAGAGATTAAAAAGCGGAGGGGGGTGGGGCACTATACTATGTAACGTCAAGTATTTAACATAAACACCCTCCCCGTGTGAGGGTGGCATTAGGCTCTCTCGTTGGGTCAGTGGAAGCTTTGGACCACTACAGAAGTGGCCTGCTTAGATGTGGGTGGCGTTTGTGGCCTCCAAGCAGGACCTGGCCAACAGGGGGATTGCAGGGTGTTTGTCATATCCCGTTGTAATTTTTATTACAATGAAAAGGATTGCACATGAATCACAGCTCAAGACATGCTCTGTTTGTAAAACTACAAAGACTGCACGCAATTTGAAGGGCAAACGCCTCTCTACATTAGAGAAAACTCCAGGCCTAGGACCAGCTCCTCAGATGGCTTTGCTCCCTACCCCATTTCTTTACTAGCCTCTACCTCCACTTCTCAAGCAACTAGCTTCACCCTGGAACATGACACAGAGTGCAGCAAGTTGATGAAGTGTAGCCAGGTTGAATCCCAGATGACGACACCAGCTCATCGCAGAACTCGCGTCTCTCTGAGCGTAGCTCACAGCCAAAGCTCGGTTATGCTTGTATCCAGCAGAACAGGAGTGAGCATCTTCAGACTTACCCGCTATTCGCCACAGTCAAAGCTAAGGAACCCCCCAAGCAAATGAAATCAATTGATCACTCATTGGGGGGCTGCCAGGCCAGACGTAACTCGGTGGTCATTATACAATGCCCTCTGCCCAATATCCAGCTTTATATTCAGTGCTGCTCACACCCTTGTTTAGACCCAGGACATCCTGAGCTAGCTATCCAGAAACAGATGGGACGCGAGCAGGTGGGAGAATGCGCTTCACCAAAAGAGAGCTTGCGTCTTCAATTTCTGGGCGAACGTAAAACTTTAAAACGGTCACAAGAAGAGGCAAACCGTAAGACTGAAGCTCAATTAAATCTTATAAGCAGTAATATGCAACAATTGAACACCCATGTTGAGGTAGAGCAACGAGTGTCAGATCTGGGAAGTTAGAAATGGGGTCTTTGGTCGGCAGTCAGGTTACCCCATGTCCAAGCAAGGACCCTCACTCTAGTCAGGGTAAGTCACACACAATCCAAATTATCCAATGCCCACCCTCTGGTAGCTTGGCACTGAGCAGTCAGGCTTACCTTAGAAGGCAATGTGTAAATCATTTGTGCAATAAATCATACAATAACACCATATGGCACCACAAAAATACACCACACAGTGTTTAGAAAAATATATAATATTTATCTGTAAGATACAGGTCAAAACGATTAAAATGCAATAAGTAAATGTTGAGGTATCACTGAAAAGTGATATAAAGGGGGTCATTACGACCCTGGAGGCTGGCAGAACACTGGCGGTAAAACCGCCAACAGGCTGGCGGTGTTCCGCCTGTGTATTATGACCGTGTCGCATTAGCCACGGCCATACCGCTGGCCCCTTCACTATACCGCCAGGCGGTCATAAGTCCCAGGGGATTATGAATCCCTAACAGCCAGCCTGTCCATGGAGGTAAACACCGCCATTGAAAGGCTGGCAGTAAGGGAGGACTCGGTGTGCCCCTGGGGGCCCCTGTACTGCCCATGCACTTGGCATGGGCAGTGTAGGGGCCTCCAGGCACATTTTACTGCCCGAATTTGGGTTGTGGGGTTTTCAGACGCCCTGGGGACGATGCGTGGATTTCCTGCGCTGGCAGGACGCAGTCACAGGAGCTGCGTCGATCCGGTGGGCGTTGAATAAAATTTTCTACTGCAAGGCAGGTGCTGTGTTGATTCCTCTCTGGAAGTCAGCTGTCGTCTTTCCGGCTTGGCTGTGCGTTGATCCAGTGGGCTGTGCGTCGAATTTACGGTCGCTACGCTGGTGCTGCATCGATCTTCTTGTTGCGAAGTCAGGCTGCGTCGTTCCGGTTCAGCGTGTGGTGACATTTTCACCGCGGTGCAGGCTGTGCGTAATTTCTGCCAGGCTGTGCATCGAATTTCGCCGCACAAGGAGTACTTCTTGTAGAGATGAAGTCTTTTTGGTCCTGAGACTTCAGGGAACAGGAGGCAAGCTCTATCCAGGCCCTTGGAGAGCACTTCTTCACCACAGCCAGAGAGCAGCAGGGCAGCAGGGCAACAGCAAGGCAGCAATCCTTCACAGAAAACAGACAGGTGAGTCCTTTGGGCAGCCGGGCAGTTCTTCTTTGCAGACTGCAGGTTCTGGTTCCAGTTTCTTCTCCAGGAAGTTTCTGAGTTGGTAGGGGCAGAGGCCCTGTTTAAATACCCAAATGTGCCTATGAAGTGGGGGAGACTTCAAAGAGCAGCTTAGAGGTGCACAAGGTCCCCTTTCGGTTCAATCCTGTCTGCCAGGGTCCCAGTAGGGAGTGTGGCAGTCCTTTGTGTGAGGGCAGGCTACTGTCCTTTGACATGCAAGTGTCAGGCCCTCCACCCTCCCAGCCCAGGAAGACCCTTTCAAAATGCAGATGTATGCAAGTGAGGCTGAGTATCCTGTGTTTGGAGTGTGTCTGAGTGAATGCACAAGGGAGCCGTCAACTAAACCCATTCAGACGTGGATTGTAAGGCACAGAAAGATTTAAGTGCAGGGAAATGCTCACTTTCTAAAAGTGGCATTTAAAACATAGTAATATCAAATCCAACTTCACCAGTCAGCAGGATTTTATCTCACCATTCTGGCCATACTAAATATGACCTTCCTACTCCTTTCAGATCAGCAGCTACCACTCAAACAATGTATGAGAGTAGCCCCAATGTTAGTCTATGAAGGGAGCAGGCCTCACAGCAGTGTAAAAACTAATGTAGGAGTTTTACGCTACCAGGACATGTAAACTACACAGGTACATGTCCTGGCTTTTGGCTACACAGCACCCTGCCCTATGGGTTACCTAGGGCATACCTTAGGGGTGTTTTATATTTAGAAAAGGGGGAGTTTTAGGCTTGGCAAGTACTTTTAAATGCCAAGTCGAATTGGCACTGAAACTGCACACACAGTGTAAGAGGCTGGCCTGGCTTGTAGTGGGTACCAGAGGTACTTACACCTTGTGCCAGGTCCAGTTATCCCAAATTAGTGTAGAAGAGGTGTTTCTAGCAGCTTAGGCTGATAGAAGGTAGCTATGGCAAAGCAGCTTAGGCTGAACTAGGAGTCCTGTAAAGCTCCTACTATACCACTGGTGTCATATGCACAATATCATAAGAAAACACAATACACAGAAGTACTAAAAATAAAGGTACTTTATTTTTATGACAATATGCCAAAAGTATCTCAGTGAGTACTCTCAGAATGAGGATACGTTATATACACAAGATATATGTACACAAACCAAAATTATGCAGATAATAGCAAAAGGAAGTAATGCAAACAATGTAAAGTTACAGTAGATTGCAATAGGAGCACATAGGTATAGGGGCAACACAAACCATATACTCCAAAAGTGGAATGCGAACCACGAATGGACCCCAAACCTATGTGAGCTTGTGAGGGTCGCTGGGACTTGTAAGAAAACAGTGAGGATTAGAAAAATAGCCCACCCCAAGACCCTGAAAGGTAGGTGTAAAGTGCACCTACTACCCCCAGAGAGCACAGAAGTCGTGATAGGGGGATTCTGCAAGAGGAACAAACACCAGCAATGCAACAACAGTGGCTTTCCGGACCTGAGTATCTGTAAGACAAGGGGACCAAGTCCAATAGTCGCGACAGTGTCGAGAGTGGGCAGGAGCCCAGGAAATGCCAGCTGAGGGTGCAAGGAAGCTGCCACCTGTTGGAAGAAGCTTGGAGTTCTGCAAGAAAGAAGAGGACTAGGAACTTCCCCTTTGGAGGATGGATGTCCCACGTCGTGATGAAGCGTGCAGAGGTGTTCCCACGCAGAAAGACCGCAAACAAGCCTTGCTAGCTGTCGTCACTTGGAGGAGGAGACATAGGGGGCGCCCAGCAACGTAGGGAGCCCTCACAGAAGCAGGCAGCACCCGCAGAAGTACCTGAACAGGCACTTAGAAGAAAGGTGAACCGGAGTCCACCCAAAGTCACAAAAGGGAGTCCCACGACGCCGGAGGACAACTCAGAAGGTTGTGCACTGCAGGTTAGAGTGTCGGGGACCCAGGCTTGGTTGTGCACGAAGGAAATCCTGGAAAAGAGCACAGGAGTCGGAGCAGCTGCAAATCACGCGGTACCCATCAATGCAGTCTAGCGTGGGGAGGCAAGGACTTACCTCCACCAAACTTGGACTGAAGAGTCACTGGACTGTGGGAGTCACTTGGACAGAGTTGCTGAGAGGGGACCCAGAGGACCAGTGATGCAGTCTTTTGTTGCCTGCGGTTGCAGGGGGAAGATTCTGTCGACCCACAGGAGATTTCTTCAGAGCTCCTGGTGCAGAGAGGAGGCAGGCTACCCCCAGAGCATGCACCACCTGGAAACAGTCGAGAAAGCCGGCAGGATGAAGCGATACAAGGTTGCTAATAGTCGTCTTGCTACTTTGTTGCAGTTTTGCAGGCGTCCTGAGCAGTCAGCGGTCGATCCTTTGGCAGAAGGTGAAGGTGAAGAGGGAGATGCAGAGGAACTCTGGTGAGCTCTTGCATTCGTTATCTGAAGAATTCCCCAAAGCAGAGACCCTAAATAGCCAGAAAAGGAGGTTTGGCTACCTAGGAAGGAGGATAGGCTACCAAGAGAGGCAAGAGCCTATCAGAAGGAGCCTCTGACGTCACCTGCTAACACTGGCCATTCAGAGCAGTTCAGTGTACCACAAACACTTCTGTTTCCAAGATGGCAGAGGTCTGGGACACACTGGAGGAGCTCTGGGCACCTCCTCTGGGAGGTCAGGGGAGTGGTCACTCCCCTTTCCTTTGTCCAGTTTCGCGCCAGAGCAGGGCTGGGGGAATCCTTAAACTGGTGTAGACTGGCTTATGCAGAGATGGGCACCATCTGTGCCCATCAAAGCATTTCCAGAGGCTGGGGGAGGCTACTCCTCCCCAGCCTTCACACCTATTTCCAAAGGGAGAGGGTGTGACACCCTCTCTCAGAGGAAATCCTTTGTTCTGCCTTCCTGGGCCAGGGCTGCCTGGACCCCAGGAGGGCAGAAACCTGTCTGAGGGGTTGGCAGCAGCAGCAGCTGCAGTGGAGACCCCGGAAAGGCAGTTTGGCAGTACCCAGGTTCTGTGCTAGAGACCCGGGGGATCATGGAATTGTCCCCCCAATGCCAGAATGGCATTGGGGTGACAATTCCATGATCTTAGACATGTTACATGGCCATGTTCGGAGTTACCATTGTGACGCTGTACATAGGTAGTGACCTATGTACAGTGCACGCGTGTAATGGTGTCCCCGCACTCACAAAGTCCGGGGAATTTGCCCTGAACGATGTGGGGGCACCTTGGCTAGTGCCAGGGTGCCCACACACTAGGTAACTTTGCACCCAAACTTCACCAGGTGAAGGTTAGACATATAGGTGACTTATAAGTTATTTAAGTGCAGTGGTAAATGGCTTTGAAATAACGTGGACGTTATTTCACTCAAGCTGCACTGGCAGGCCTGTGTAAGAATTGCCAGAGCTCCCTATGGGTGGCAAAAGAAATGCTGCAGCCCATAGGGATCTCCTGGAACCCCAATACCCTGGGTACCTCAGTACCATATACTAGGGAATTATATGGGTGTACCAGTATGCCAATGTGAATTGGTAAATGTAGTCACTAGCCTGTTAGTGACAAATTTAGAAAGCAGAGAGAACATAACCACTGAGGTTCTGGTTAGCAGAGCCTCAGTGAGACAGTTAGGCATCATACAGGGAACACATACAGGGCACATACTTATGAGCACTGGGGCCCTGTCTGGCAGGGTCCCAGTGACACATAGACTAAAACAACATATATACAGTGAAATATGGGGGTACCATGCCAGGCAAGATGGTACTTTCCTACACACAGGCCTTGCAATGGCAGGCCTGAGACAAGGTTAAGGGGCTACTTAAGTGGGTGGAACAATCAGTGCTCCAGGCCCACTAGTAGCAATTAATCTACAGGCCCTGGGCACATATAGTGCACTCTACTAGGGACTTATAGGTAAATTAAATAGTCCAATTGGGAATGATCCAATGTTACCATGTTTAAACAGAGAGAGCATATGCACTTTAGCACTGGATAGCAGTGGTAGAGTGCGCAGAGTCTAAAAACCAGCATCTAAAAAGTGGCGGGAGGCAGGCAAAAAGTTAGGGTGACCACCCTAAGGCTGTCAGGTCTAACATGGGAGATGAGGGGACCCGCCTGGAAACTTTTGTTGCCAAATGTTATTCAGAATTTGTCGACTTACAGATACGGATGGACGATGTGAAAATCAATCACACCGCTCCAATTTAAGGTTCACTGGAGTACCAGAAGGCCAAGAGAATGGGTAGACTGTTATTAAATTAATCTCTGATCTTATAAATCAGCATGTCTTCTGAGAATCAGCGAATAGAAACATGGATCTCACTATTACGCATGCTCATCAGGTCTCAGCAGTTCAGCCCCCCAGCACAAGATATCCTCGGACGATATTGGTGAACTTTGGGGACTGCCGAATTAAAGAACTTATTCTTGTGCTGGCAATTAAGGCTAAGGCTTATCAAGTCCCCGGAGACTATACGTTCAAAATCTTTTTCGATATGTCAGCCCTTGCAGCACGTAGATTGCGTGAATTTAAGGAGCTGAATCCTGATTTCCAAGAAGTTGGGACTCCTGCAGGCCTTGTGCAACAATCAAAACTCAAAATCCTTTTCAAAGGATGGGCAAATAGGCTTCACACGGTTAAAGTTGCTAAAGTTCTCTTGCATTCTATATAAAATCTAAATGAGGGAGTAGGGCAGTAGAATGAGCAACTTAGCTAAGAAGGGAGGCTGTTTGTCTTATTGTCTGCAGTTCATAAGCATCCTGATTATGGGATATGAAGATGCCTCTCTGATGCCTAAGATGATGAGGATGCCATGTCAAGGCACCGCTTTTGGGATTGTGTGGCTGGGGGTGGGGTGCAGCTGAGCAGGTTGGTTGAGGCAGGGGCACTTGGCGGGATTGAGGAGGGGAGTGATCTTAGAGTCCCTAGATGGGGGTGAGGGGGGGCTCATGTATAAATAGCTCAGGTAAGGGACGTGGGTATACAGAGTAGGGGGTTGTTAGGTTATGGCCTTCGGGGTATGTGTAGGGAAGAGGAAAAAAAACAAGATCCCAAAGGTGATTTATTGGATGATGTGTGGGCATATGGGGCAAAAACCAGGGTGCATATACACCTGTGTATCTTTTTCAATGCAGGGCAGTGGTCCTATAAAGGTGTGTGAAGTGCGCTGATATGGATAGTACAGAGGGTAATGTTGGGGGGGGGGCGAAATCTGTTGAGCACTTTAATAACTGGGTTCCCCTGAGATCAGATCAGCACATTTGTACTATATGCACTTTTAAGGGTTCCAGGGTATGTGCTCTGGAAAGTGCAGGTGGCATTTTACATGTCTACACCTGCTGTAATTCAACTAGACAACACTGGGTCCCTCTGTATTGTTATGGACATCTGAGGTCCACTGGGTACTCTCTTGCAAGTTTTCATGTTGGGAGAATAATTAGTAAGAAAAATGCCCAAGAGTACACAGATGGATTGCCCTATATGGTTAGTTCACATTGTTGCTACTTTAGGCATGTTTTGCACTTTATGCATCTTTTCACTCTGATTCGAAGGCTCAGGAGAATTAATAGTAGGGGTAGTGTCTATGTGCCCCATGGCATAGACGATTTGCATTTCTTTTTGGAAGTATGCACCATAGTCACTATGCATATTTTGCACCATAGCTGTATTGTCACTATGATTCCTCCATTTAATTTAGTCTTTTTGGGCACTGTAAAAGCCAATAAGCCAGAATGACACTTCAGTGCTTATTTTTTGGAAAGGCTGAATAGTTGAATTCAGCTGTATAGTAAAGGTTGTCTCTCTCAATGCTAATGGACTAAATAATAGGAAAAAGAGGGATGCAATAGAAGCGTGGGCTAAAACTGAGAATCCTTCCGTAGTGTTGCTACAAGAGACCCATATTTCAGCCAAGAAACTCCCGGAATTTTCCATGCTTAAAAATTGGGAAGATTATGGAGGTTTCTCTACTGCTCAAACTGCAAACAGAGGCACAGCAGTATTTGTGGCCAAAAGACTAGGTGCACATGTGCTAAATTTTGTTAGTGACAAAAATGGGTGCAAGTGTTTGGTGCACTGCTCTGTGCACTATAAGAGACTCACGTTTGTGAGCTTTTATGCCGAGGGGGAAGATAGCCCGGGGCCTTATGAGGAACTCTTTCAATCCCCAATACAAGTCGCTGGGGAGATTATTATTGGTGGGAATTTCAATTTTCTCCAAGACTCTGGTATAGATTCCTCTGTAAAAGGGGAAAAAGCAGCTGAAACCTAGAGTTGTGTGAGTTTTTCAGACCTGTTTATGCATACTGTCACTGAGCGATCCTTGGAGGGAGGCTTTTCCATCTAAGGTAGAATATACATGCTTCTCTGGTTGACTTTGTAGCTCATCTCAGATCGACTTTTTCCTGCTTCCAAAAACCCTAGCTTTTAAGGGTCAGCTTCCCAGTGGTTTTTCAGACCTTACAATTCTTGTTCTTGAAGTTGCATTGGAACGAGATGTGTCCCGACCCCGGAGGTGTTTTTTTTCACAAGCAGCATCTTCAAGAGGAAGGCTGGGTTTAGATTTGCAAAGAAGAGATCAAAAGGTTTATTGGTAGGAATAACGAGACAGCCCCTCAGGGTATTGTATGGGGCTCTTTGATAGCATATATTAGGGGCGTTGGGATAACAAGGGATGTGGCTAACAATCGCAGTATTAGACAACTGATGCGGACCCTAGAAGGGAGGGTGTAGGAGAGTTTAGAAAAAATCTTAAGGCACCCCTCGAGCAAATAAGAAAATGTTAGATCAGGCCAAGCAGGGTTTTAGAGATCAGTTTGTTAGTAGGTGTGAAGCAACGCACCAGTCCTATAGGCAGAAAGTTAATGAGGAAAGTAATTTTACGGGTAGATTCTTGGCATGGCAAGCATGTCAGCAACCTGCAAGTAATAGGATTTCTGAGCTGACATGCCCGATCTCCAGGGTAAGACATACTGAATATAGCAAGATGGAAATTATGTTAGAACATTATAGGCGGGTATATAGTCAGAATCAAACGGTTGATAGCGAAGCACTAGGGAAATTCTTAGCTGGGCTCTCTATCCCCACTCTCCCTAAGGAAGATAGGGAAAGTATTTCCTGTCCTTTCACCAAGGCTGAACTGGTGGAGGTGGTCAAAAAGCACCTGACTGGAAAGGTATGTGGCCTGGATGGTCTTCCGGTGGAATTTTTAAAAACCTTTATTGACGTTTTGCCACATTGTCTTTTGCTGGTGGTGTTGCTGGAGGGTGCTATACTGATATCATTCCATGCAGGAAATATAGTTTGTTTCATTAAAAAAAAACAAAGATAGTGAAGATACAAATTCATGCCGCCTGATCATGCTTTTCAGTTCTGTCTCTAAGATCATCATGAAGCTTTTGGCTAACTGCTTTAACTCATTTGCTGCCAAACTAATTCATCATGATCAAAACAGGTTTATTGGCAGCAAACACACATTTCCTAGCTAAGGCTTTAGATTATTTCTCTTTCAACAGTATTCCAACTGTCATTCTTTTACTGGATGCAGAAAAAGCCTTTGACCTGGTGGTCTGGGAGATGCTATTTGACATTCTAGCAAAATTTGGGGTTCCCTCCCAGATCACAGGATTGCTGCAAAAGATGGATCAGAGTGCTGAAGCCAATATAATAATAAACTCTGTAGAAGGGGGTAAATTACAAGCCTGCTGGGAAACCTAACAGGTTTGCCCTCTCTCGCCAATATTCTTTATCTTTTTTATTGAGCCACTATCTATCTATCTCTATCAGACAGAACATTGCGATCTGTCCCCCTGTCAAGCAGATGGCGAAGATTAAACAATATGCCAATGACATTATTTTATTCCTTGATGAAAATAGGAGCTGACAGGAAAAAGCCTTTGAGTTTTTTTTTCAGTTTGAGCCAGTGGGGGGGGATATAAGATCAGTAGGAAAAAAAACAGAAATTATCCTATGTGGATGCAGGTCAGACACGCTACTATCTGAATTGGCTCCCTGCTTGAGTCTTCGTACCAAGAGATACCTGGGGGTCAGATTTTCTTCAAAAATTGAAGACTTGTATGATCTCAGTTTTGCCCCTCTCCTGACCAAAGTTCAGACCATGATAATTTTAGGAAGGGTTGCTCTGGTTAAAATGTCGATACTGCCATTATTCAACTTTTTATTCTCAGTCATTCCATGTGTTTTTACTACTCAATTTATTAGAAAAGTAGAATCTATGTTTACTTCCTTTATTGGGCATAACAAAACTGCCCGAATTGCACTGAGCACTTTATACAGTGAACCAGAGAAGGGGGGGGCCTGGCAGTTCCTAATATCAAAGGCTATTACTTTGCATATTTTGCATAATACATGGCTAGGTTCAACGAAAGCCGCAACATGGGGATTTTTTTCCTGCAGGTCTTTGTGGAATTTATTTGTAAGGAGAATTGTGTACGGGACGTGGTAAAATGATCGAAATCCCCAAAGGAAGTTAGTTATACGATCCTTAGGTGTTTTTTCATGATGTGGGCTGATCTTTATTTTAGGTATTCAATACCTTATATTAATACCTTAATCCCCTTGGCAGAATTGGTAACGGAATCCGGCACCCGGTTAGATCCGGATGTAATAAGAAAGTGGGAGCGTGCCAGATTCCGGAAAGTTGGTGACTTTGTTTCTGGAGATAAGTGGAAAAGCTCTTCAGAAATGGGGAAAGTGGTGCAGGGGGATTTCCTGCTGTTACGGTCTTATAAAAACAATGCTTGACATTTTTATTGGCCTTGATAGTAGTAGTAGTAGGATGCGGAATAGCCAAAATATAGTTAAAGAGCTGGTTGATCCTTCGGGCTATAAGCAGGCAGGTAAATGGTGAAGGCTTCCCACAGAACTGAAGGGCGTGGATCCCTGTTTAAAAACAATCAGAAAATGGGCGAAGTATGAAGGGTTAGAATTAACAGAGAAAATGTGGGTGGAAATTAATTGGTTGAACTTTAACATGTTAAGAGGAGGCATCTGGCACACAATGCTGTTTTTTAGTAAATGGTTGCTCTATCAGACCCTGCAATTTCTTGCACAGGTTAATCCTAATCAGTCCGGGCACTGTTTTCGATGTAAGGCAGCAGTTGTCGCAAATTAGATTCATGTTCTAGGTCGATGTGGTCTCATTCAAGAATTTTGGGGCAACGTTGTCAGGTATCTTGCAATAGCCCTACAGATAAAAATTGATTCAAGTATTTGGCTGCTGGCGCTAGACTTTGATCCTTTGGGGAAGTGGGACTCTAAATTTACAAAACTGCTAGATCTCTCTTACTATAGAAGTGGTGTGCTTCGTTTGCCCCTACTTTAGAGGAATGGGTCGCCAAAATGCAGCAGGTAAAGCAAGAGCGGCAGTATGCACAGAGATATGGAGGGAATAAGCAATTCTTTAAAATTTGGGGGAAGTTTAGGGAGGCACCATAGCATAATCAAAGAAGTGGAAGGGGTGCAGAGAAATGTGTGTTTTGACCACTGACTTCGTGTTGCACTACTTTGCACTTGGCTTGGCTCTCCACCGTCACACTAGTAATCACCAGTTACAGACTCCATATTGTATTCAGTTTAGCCTTAGCTTCATTCTGCCTATTGACTTTACCGTAGCATTAGACACTGCCATGTTAAAGGCTGCCAGTGATTTTCCACGTTTTCTGTCTTGTTTTTATTCTGTCTTGTTTTCGTATTAATTCCCACCAAGGGCTTTGGCTGATAAGAATGTACTCAGGCGGCAGGGAACGGCCTTGCTTTGACTTGACATCTTGGGACTGTGGGCAAATCCCAACGTGTTATTTTCAAAGCATACCTAAACTAGCCAGTTTGTTTGAATACTTCTTGCGCCAGCAGGAGTGGTTTTTCCACAAAAGCTCCTTCTTCGGTTTTTTAAGATATAAAAGAGACCCAGATCGACAGTAGGAGATTCAGAGACCTCAATCAGGATTCAAACTTCGGATGCCTGATAGATATGTTTCCAGTGAGGGTAGAGATCTCTCTTTCTCGCAGTCGAACGGGGTCATTGGCTTGCTGGCAGGAGACAGATGAAGCACCTGACAGGCCCTACGGTGATGCATATTTAATTAATTATTTGCTTTGCATTGTAATATAGATACATATATTTGCTATGTATATTGTAGTGGTGAATCATTCATGTATGTTTTCATTTCATTGCTTTGACCATTTTTAAACATGTGCTTTCAACATGCTAATTTCCTTTTAGGAACCTTGCGTTGTGAAATAATAAATGTCTTCTTTGGATTAAGAAGTGGATCCAGAGATTTTTTGTCAGTGCATGAGTATTTCAGCTCAGTCATTAGTGGAAAGCAAAACAAGGGGTTGGTGGGAGAACAGCTCAACATGATCGTCGTGGGTGGAATTGTAAAATTTCCCATGGGTTTGCTGCTAGGAGGAGGGAATCTACAAAGAAATATAACTGCAAACTTTGCCTGGCTTTGGGTGCCTTGTGGTGATAATTGTGCATTGTGCAATGTAAAATGATTTATATAGATGTTTTCTTTTTTCGTTTTCTTTATACTATTATTTGTGTAGTTGGAATAATGTATTTTGGCATTGGATCTCAATAAAAAAAATTCTTCTAAGCTTGCAAACACAGGTTTTTTATTAACTGAGACCTTGCTTATCATGCACTCTATTTTCCAGTGAACTCTTCAGCTGTCTTTCATCATTGTGGAGCTTAGGCCTACACTGTTCTTTCACCACATGTAACGCTGTAACACTCTATTAATGTCTGCGATGCAACTTCTTCACATTTTGTTTCCTCTCTAACAACAGCAACCTCCTCTCTTCTTGAATTCTACAAGAAGGTGAAGACCTGGCTTTTTAATTAACCGACCTGCCATAGGGAGGTCATGGCACACACACCTGCTCGGTGCTAGGAACCTTTGTGGGTAATATTGCGCTTTACAAATAACATAAATTGGTTGATGTAGTGGTGAGTGCAAAACAGGACACTATAGATGTCTCTTGGGGAGTGATTTGATTTCCTCTGGCTTAGAACCAGGACCAGAAAGCCAACATGGCTTAGACCATGTCCACTGTGTTGGCCAGAGCACAGGCAGCCTGTCAGTCTCAAAAACAGACAGACTGGGACCATCCCAGATTTGCAAGGACCAGAGAAGGGTAGTGAGTGGATCAGGGCTGACTCTTGTGAATTGCCCTTGCTCCAGAGGGAGAGGAGGATGAGACAAAATAGCAGACCAAGTGTTGGAGTCTGGGTAACAACCAGAGCAGCAGTTTGTTAGCTGATGGAGGACTTTCCTGGGATAAATTCTGCAAGGCACAAGTTGATGTCCTATAGATGTGAGACTTCGGAAGAAACCCAGGGAACAGGTCAGCATGGGAACTGTGGAGGTAAAACTAAGACATCATTAGTGTCACTGCCAGTAGTTGGTGTTCATTTGAGCTGGTGGTTATTGACATAGTTCGTCTGTTTGCCCTCCCACCCCCCAGGCATCAGGTAACACGTATCTTCTTTTGGTTGTGAGATGGATTATGCCACCAAGTATTCAGAGGCACCACCTGTGAGGAGCATGACTGCAAAGTAGTAGCTAGGCTAGATCTTTACTAGGGTTGGTGTCCCTGAAAGCAATCTCTGACCAGAGAAGAAACATTATTTCTTCTTATATGTGAAAGGTGTAAGAGCAAGCTAGTGTGACCTACTGCTTCTCCATGGCATAACACCCTTAAACCAATGAGTAGCTGGAAAGATTTAACAAGACCCTTATAAGTATAATGGAAATAATGCCATATAAAGTCAAAAGGAAGTGGGATTTTCTCCTGTCCTGTCTCCTACAGGGAAATTCCTCGGAAAGGAGCTGGTTTCAGTTCCTTCTAACCTCTGTTTATGCACCCCTTGCATGGCCCATGGGAGCTTAGTCAGAGAATTGTGGCCAGGTATATTAGAGTCTTCTCAAAAATGTGGTGGGCTCTGATTGGCCTTGGGAAGTTGATGGCAAAATACATGAATCAGGCAACTGAGAACCTTCAGGTAAGCAAAAAGCTGATGAAAGAGTAGTAGGATCAAAAGGTGGTATTGACTGGGTACCAGAATGGTCACAAAGTGTTGATGCTGAAGCCCATTTGTCCAAGACCTTTGGAGGATAAGTGGTGTGGACCATTCAATTTAGCACAGAAGGTATATAAAGTAAACTGCTTGGTACACAAGCCAAAAAGGGTGTTTCATGTGAACCAGCTCGAGATTTTTCAGTGAACATTCTGTAATGATAGTAGAGGTTGCAGAAGAGAGTGAACCACGTCCTGACATTTAGCACAGCGTGGGAAAGATGGAAGGGGTACAACTTGACCCTGAACTGCCACCTGAGCATCAACAAGAGTTTTGAGAGGTACTGGGATGATTTTCCCTTCTCTTTCCCTGACTCGAGCATTGACACCTGTCTTTGTGCATGACATCGATACAGTGGATAACAAGTAAAGGGCAAGTTTTACAGAATGTCAGAAGGAGTGTAGGAATGCATCAAGGGAGAGGTTGCCAATCCTTTCTTGTAACCCTAAAGAGGGAGTCACTAAACTTCAATTTTACTCTGCAGTAATTTAAAATGTTCTGATTGCAGTGCAGTGGTTAGTCTTAGTGCTATTTACCATGATGGTGTATACGTTATAGGGCTGTGAATTCTGTCTAGAACATGGAAGAACACAAAATCGGGCTCTAGGGTTGTTTTTAGAAAGCCCTTTTGGAGCAGCATATGCCTGCCAGGCTTTTTTCCTTTTTCTCTCTAGTTGCAGGTGACTAGGTTGTGTTATGTTTTCATGAACATTTCGTATCTCAAGATTCTGGCACCACATCTCTCCCTTCAGAATTCAGTGGCTCTGCCATAGTGGTACTCCTGGGTAATATCTGTTCTTCCTGGGACAAAAGTGCTGTATTCTGTGCCAAGGTTTTCCCATCATACACTTACTTTGGATGAAACCTCCCATTTACTGTTAAAAATATGTATAGTAATGTTGACAATATGTAGAAACATGTGAAGTCACATAGCTCCCCTTTATCTCTAGCTACAGACTATTATGGTCTTTTCCCACCTTCATAAGTCTTTAAAATTCTTATGAAGGGACCATTTGTCTGCTTTTAATAAAGGTGTAGTTGATGACTGAGGTAGCTTTCCTCTCATTACTTGTAGTTGTACATTTGTTGTTCCCTTTGAATGAATTCTATGCAGAGATGAATCCTTTACCACCACAAAGGCAACTGATTTTTTTCGTTTCATCCTGTTTTAGAATCCCAGAGGCATTTGTTGTGTTAGTTTATCAATTTGTTACATCGGATGACTTGTCCATCTAGGCATTAAAGATGCTTCTCAACACCAGGGAATTTCCTTCATTGGAGGGTTTGGGGCAGTTAGCCAGTTTGAACATTTGATTCTGTAAATTTTGTTGACACTGTGTACGTATGATTGTGTGTAGATATTTATTGCTCTTTTTTTTGGTTCTTGTTAACTGTATAACATGATGTCCACCATTTGAATGTCATTTGGTATACATGCCCCTACTCACCTACTGCACATGCTAACTGGTTTGCTCCTGAGTCTATTGCCTTCTATTTCGCAGGTTGGCTTGTGTAGTTAAAATAATCCTTGGTTTTCCACAACTCTTCATTCTTAGTTTCCTGTAATGGAAGAATTTTGTAAGTAGCAAGGAATTTCAGCCATCCATTGTGGATTGGACTCTTTTGATTGAATGTCTACTATATCCCTAGAAATTATGGTAGTTATTGGATTGAGAAAGTCCAATTCATGGTGTTCAGTTGTCCCCTTCTTTGTGTGCCCAGCTGCGTTCATCTAGTATCCTAGTTTTTGATGTGTGTCCCCAACCTCAGGCTAATCTAGTATGTGCACGAAAACCTAGGCCTGTCCCTTCAGATGAGTGAGATCCTGGACCTGTCCTGTGACCTGAAGAGACACACCATGGACAGTGAAGTTGGTAAAGGGTAGGCAACCCTAATTTAGAAATGTAATTAGATATTTTTGCTGAAAGGAACTGCTGATTAGTCTTCACTCCTATTTGGTTCCAGCAGGAGTGAAGGGTGGGACTACAGTTGGTGAAGGCCTTAAGCATCCTTAAGGAGAGACCAGCCTTTTGTCTCTTTGGTGATCACGGTCAATGTGGCTGTTAATGAGCAAGGCGCAGAAAGCTCATACCCATTTGTGCCTCTGTTGTGGTACTCCAGGCTGGAGATTACCCTGCTGTGAGGATCAACACTATGCAAAGCGATGTATCTGGAGAAGAGCCTTGGAGTACAGATGAAACAAGAACTGCCCCAAGTAAGTTCCAGAAGTGCAGACAAAATCAACACTGTCTGCCTTGACTGACTTCATAAAAGTGGGAGCCCTTGACCCACTTGTTCCCGTTCTATGTTCTTTACACCCAAAGAAGGAAGCGCTCCATGGAGTACTCAAACAACTTCTGAGCGACAAAAGCTGGTGTCTGCCTTACACCCAGCTTCCCAGAGGTGATGAGCCTGGCCTTGGTGGTAGAAATTGAATCTCTTGCCTGACACAGCTTGAAGCCATCTTGCTGCTGAGAGGAGGAAGGAGCCTGCCTAACCTGCAGAGGTGCCCTGAGGCACGTGGGCTGCCGGCTCTCAATGTGGATGATTCCCAGAGTAATCGCAGACATAAGGTGTCGCTGTTAGCCCCAAGAAGCTTGTGTTGCCACCCAGAAATTTAGCTGAGGTGAACCTACCACCGTTATTTAAAGTTTAGTTTTATGTAGGTCAGACTTGATCAGAGGGCATTAGGGCACTTTACAACATACCCAGTCACATTTCCACATTTGTATTTATTTATTTAGGCACAGAAAGACTAGATGATTGGCACAGAATCACAGGATATTAAGCTGAAGCCAGGATTTGAACTTGGTTCCTCAAATGAGACCACTCTAGCTGTTAGGCCACAACTCCTCCCCTACTTTTCCCACTTTGCAGAGCGGTAGTAGGACAGGCCTCGGGACCTCAGAGCACACTACCCCAGCATCCATGGCTGAAGTCCAGTTAGCCCCTCCTTGTCCCGTGGCCCCCGAACAGAGTCTGATAGTGAACTTCTTCCAAGGGAAATAGTTTGTTCATATTACACCTCTTGGCATGTGAATTAGACCATTTGGGAAGCTGTCTGTAGTCAATCCACTTTGTGCTTAAGGGTCTGCACCTTTAGCCCCAGGTTCATTGTGCATACCTTCCCAAGGAAGAGAGTATTTCCAATGATCTTTGAAATCGGCATTTGATGACAACACTCTCATGACATTAGGAAAATTAAAAAACTCATCTAGATGTTGACAGTAACGGGTGTCTTCCAAAAATTGGCAACTTTTCCAACTGCAAAACACTTTTTGTGCACGCTTGTTAAGATGTGGAGGAAGCACTGCTGGACAGAATAGCCTACGCTAGCTCGGCCATCAGAAACACCCAGGGTACCTTATAACTGCTAAATGGCATGCTGTCCGAAGTCCTACCATTTTTAAGTTTTAGCTTCACCCGTGGTGAAAAATATACACATAGAGTGAGCTTTGAGTCAGCCTCTTGTTTGTGGCTGAATGACTTTCACATCTAGCTCAGCTCAATGCTTCTAATCAAAAGCTTACCTCCTTGTTCTTGTTTTTGCCTCACCCTTGGAGCACTGTTGCTTTACCATTGTTGTAATTAGATGAGTTGTATCCTTCCGACGGGTGCATCAGAAACTTGTTTATACCTGCATTAGCAAATACCCTTTGATTTTACTGAAATTATATATATATATATATATATATATATATATATATATATATATATATATATTTATTTATATTATGCTTGTAGGGGGTTCCAGCCAGCGTTCTAGCAGTCAATGTCCTATTTATTGGATCGGACAGTGCTTGTTTTATGTGTGTTTTAGAACTCCATAGGAAAACATGGATTTCCTGTCCCTCTCCCTTATATGCTTTATCCCCGTCACATCCTTGCATAAGAGTGCTCTCTTCCTGCCTACCACATGCCCAGCACATCCATTGCTCCCCACCTCTTCCATTTGGACCACCACTTTGACATCCCCACATTTTATTTCTTAGTTTAACATTAAAAAATGGCTGTTGGCCACTTCTGAATGGTAAATTATTAATATATTATAACAAAAGTCTAAGATGGGTGTGGTGCGGCGGCGCAATGGCTACCTATGAGCAGGCATACTTGGGTGGTATGCTTGCAATGTTTTTGGGTGTGTATCAATATTCATGCACAGGTTCGGTTAGCCATCAGGTAATGCTTTTTTCCTTGCGCGTGTAAAACATTCCAAGATGGCTGCCCATATATATGCATGCATGCACACATGTGGCTGTCCATCTTGTAATAGCTTTTCTCATATAGTAAAACAAAATGTCTTCAAATGTGAAATTCCTTGAGTGGGCAGGCATCGGAATGCACCAACAGCCATCTTGGATTTTTTTTTCCCACGGTGTGTACTGTCATATAAGGAGAGGGAAAGCCAGTAGCTCTGCACCTGTTTTTTTTGTGAGACAAGCTGGCTTGAAAACTTTGTGAAAGCAAATGCCACATCTATGGCATAATACATTGTGTCCCTAATGTACCTCAGAACTCATCGAAATTGTGGAGTCTTACTCTTGGTGCTTTCTTACAAAGCTTGATTGAAATTGATGCAGCTTCACAACTTGGAAACTATTTATTAAACATTCGTTTTTAAAGCAAATTGTTCATTTTTATCGTCTGTGAAACTTTGAACTTTTACATCTGATTTTACATGTAGGTTTCACATGTGCGTTTTTTACATGAGATGATGGAGACCCAGTGAAGTCTTCTGTTAGTTTAAGCCAGATTTAGATGCCGATCATGCTTCATTACAGTCCTAGGTGCCTTTGCCTGATGTCACCAGGAAGGCCAAGCAACATGCAACAGGTGCTGATATCACCAGGCATTGGACCAATAATCAAGTGGCCCTTTTGAGTCAGCAAGTGTGGCACTTGCAGAAGGCTCCAGTTAACCCCTTGCTAAGCGCAGGGAATGGGAGTTCTGATCCTACACCCTAGGGGGAGGAATTGGTAATGGAGCGATTGCCCTCAAGTAACAGTGTGAATGACATGTTACTGCTGGCTTTCTAAACTTACCATCCGGCACTATGAGCATAGGGATGTCACTCCAGCAGCACTAGCATACCACATGGCACCCTACCATGATATGCAAGGAGTCCATCAGTAAAATGAACTTCAGACTCCCTTGCAAGGGGCACTAAGAAGTCTGGTGTCCTGCCTGGACAAACTATAGCAGTGTGACCAGCAGGCCTGGGTCACAGCTGAAATGGAGGAGAAAATATAGAGGGAGGGAAAAACCTAGTTGATTGACACAGATAATTCCATCAAATTCTCCTTACCCAGCATATTTACAGTTATTATTTTCCAGTTCTGCATGGTCTCTATACAAGTCAAATATATTTTTATCTCACAAATTCTAAGCAGTTTCTTAGTAATATTACATTACAATTTCCCTTTTCTGTTTTATTTCCTATTGTCCAGAATTGATTATCCTTTGAGAAGGACTTGTTTTGTTATTGGATTCATAGGCCAGCATTACAACCCTGGCAGTAAATCCCGCTTACCGCTGTGCAGAAGACCACCAACATACCGCTGTGGCCGTGGAATTTCGCTACAGGTATTACCACCCACAGCTCGGAATCCGCCACAATACAGACACCCACACAACTCCGCCACACCAAAGGTCAGTGATAAACTGTCGAGAACAAAACCGACACCGTCACGCCAACAAGAATACTCCCACACTATCACGACCCACGAATCAACACGACGGTCTTTCAACCGCGGTAAACCATTGGCGGTACACACCGCCGCGCTCAGAATACACATTTACAAAACACAAGCACATTGGACAATTCAAAATACGCACACCTGATACACATACATACACCACTCACACCCACATTACCCACAAACCATTACTACCAGAAATTTGAAAGCAGGCCAGAGAGAGACACTACCAATAACAACACCAGCATCCACAGACACACAACACCATCACTTACACAACATCCACACACCTCAAACAACACACACCAACACATCCCCTCACACATCACAACAGACACCACCTCACACATCACCCACACCACATCATGACACCTCAAAGACACCCCAGGTTCTCTGAGGAGGAGCTCAGGGTCATGGTGGAGGAAATCATCTGGGTAGAGCCACAGCTATTCGGATCACAGGTGCAGCAGACATCCATTGCAAGGAAGATGGTGCTATGGCGAAGAATTGTCGACAGGGTCAACGCAGTGGGACAGTATCCAAGAACACGGGATGACATCAGGAAGAGGTGGAATGGCCTAAGGGCCAAGGTGCGTTCCGTGGTATCCAGACACCAGATTGCTGTACAGAGGACTGGCGGTGGACCCCCACCTCCTCCCCCACAACTTACAACATGGGAGGAGCAAGTCTTGGCGATCATGCATCCTGAGGGCCTCGCAGGAGTAGCAGGAGGACTGGACTCTGGTAAGGCAAATCTTTACTACCTTATCCCCCCCACCCCACCTGCATTCCAACACATACTCCCACCCTTACCCTCACACCCATCACCCCAACAACCCACAGATACCAGACCAACACAACCCACACATCCCAAAACCAAGCCCTGCATGTAACCCCAATGCATGGACACACATCACCCAAGCATGTCCAGTACAGAGACTCACTCATTCCCCCAAATCACCAATCACCAATCACACAAGGACCAAGCCAATAATGCAAGCACTGGAGTAGAGGGTCACTCACCCATTGCACACGATGGCACACACAGATACAATACCTATGCATTTATACCCCAACAGGACCCCTACCCAACGTCACCGGACAGGAGGTGCCAGACATATCCAGTCCCCCCACAGAAGAGGCCCACAGTGATGACAGCAGCTCTGCACGTCTGGATCAAGATGACCAGCCCGGCCCATCTGGGACCTCGGGACAGTCGGTTCCCCTGCCACTGTCACAAGCCACCACAGAGCCTCCCCCCTCAGGAAACACCAGCACAGCACAGCACCCACCCAGCGGGCCCATCCCTCTGCCCCCAGGACACGTCAATCAGCAGTGTGTCCACCACTACAGGGAACCCAGGAAAACCCACTAACACAGGACGATCAGGGACCTGGGGGCAGTGGCAGTGGGCACACGGTTCACGGGACAGAGGCACAGGATAACAGGGAAACTGGGAGGACTGCTGTGCGACAGGGGGGGACAGGCCCAGGGAACCGACACTCCACGAGGCACTCTCCAACATCATGGGAGCTTACCATAATTCCCAGGAGACCATGGCAACGGTACTGGCCAAGTTTCAGGAGACCCAGCGGCTGTAGGAGGAAAACTACCTTGGGATCAGGGAGGACTTGAAGTCCATTAACACCACCCTGGTCACCATTGCAGGGGTGCTGGCAGACCTTCTCAACATCAGGAGGGACACAGTGGCACAACAAGGGGCCCCTGACACTAGCCTGGATGATGAACAGCCCTCCACCTCTGCCGGCGCTAGTGGACAGGAGGCACCGCCACAGCAACAACAGGACACCAGCACCCCACCCTCTGCAGATGGAGAACCACCCCGCAAACGGTCCCTGAGATCCAGGAACAAGACAGAGAACATTGCCAAGACCCCCGCCAGGAAATGAAACCCCCCCCCCCCCCTAAATGTCACTCTTCTGTCCCACTATGTCACCCTGTCCATCCTTAAACTGCCATTGCTCCACCTCCTATGCCACTTTGGACAATGCACCTGTGAAACACATAGACTGGACTCTTCCATGGACATTCCTCCACCATCACCCCAGCCCATTTTACAACCCCCTTCACTTATTTGCACAGGAATAAACACACTTCAATCACAAAACAATCTGGAGTCAGTCTGTGCTTTCACAAATGTGTAATTGCAATAACTATGGAATATAGCAATATAAATGTACTTGTTCACATACCAATGTAACACAACTGTAGGCCAGGAGTAAACAAAGCAGAGGGCACAAAGTGGGACCCAGATCTGTGAAATGGAAAGTCAAAGTGACAAGTCAGGGTCCATATACTGAGTGAAAATGACTGACTTATGCTAGCTCAAACAACAGTATGAGATGTGGGAAACAGTTACATCTTCTTACCTGTGTCTCACCGGAAGTATTGCATGATGATGATGTTTCGGTTGTCGATATCCTCTTCTTCTGTCTCCTCTTCTTCACTGTCCACAGGCTCCACAGCTGCCACAAGATCACCATCTGGCCCATCCTCCTGCAGAAAAGGCACCTGCCATCGCAAAGCCAGGTTGTGCAGAATACAGCAGGCCACGATTATCTGGCCCACCTTCTTCGGTGAGTAGTATAGGGAGCCACCTGTCAAATGGAGGCACCGGAATCTGGCCTTCAGGAGGCTGAAGGTGCGTTTGATCACCCTCCTAGTTTGCCCATGTGCCTCAGTGTAGCGTTCCTCTGCCCTTGTCCTGGGATTCCTCCCTGGGGCCAGTAGCCATGACTGGTTGGGGTAACCAGAGTGACCTGCAAATGTCAATGGATATCTGTTAGACACACACTAACCCTTAGGGACAGCCCCATACCCAGACACCTATGTCAACTGTATTGGGACCTTGCCCTCACCTATTAGCCACACACGGTGCCTCTGGAGTTGCCCCATCACATAAGGGATGCTGCTATTTCTCAAAATGTAAGCGTCATGCACAGAGCCAGGATACTTGGCATTGACATGGGAGATGTACTGGTCTGCCAAACACACCATCTGCACATTCATCGGATGGTAGCTCTTCCGGTTTCTATACACCTGTTCATTCCTGCAGGGGGGGTACAAATGCCACATGTGTCCCATCAATGGCACCAATGATGTTGGGGATATGTCCCAGGGCATAGAAGTCACCTTTCACTGTAGGCAAATCCTCCACCTGAGGGAAAACGATGTAGCTGCGCATGTGTTTCAGCAGGGTAGACAAGATTCTGGACAACACGTTAGAGAACATTGGCTGGGACATCCCTGATGCCATGGCCACTGTTGTTTGAAAAGACCCACTGGCCAAGAAATGGAGTACAGACAGTACCTGCACTAGAGGGGGGATTCCTGTGGGATGGCGGATAGATGAAATCAGGTCTGGCTCCAACTGGGCACACACTTCCTGGATTGTTGCACAATCAAGTCTGTATGTGACTAGGATGTGTCTCTTCCATTGTCGACAGGTCCACCAGGGGTCTGTACACCGGAGGATGCCGCCATCTCATCACCTGCCCCAGCAGACGTGCCCTATGGAGGAGAACAGTGAGCAGAGAGTCATCCAACACTGAGGTATCACAATTTGTTATTTGCAGAAACGTAATTGATCCGCAATGTGCCGGAATCTGTCTATATTCCCGGCCCAGATAGGTGTGACGCAATTAACATTCATCCCATGTGGCCTCCTGAAATGGCGTCTGCCTGACCTGTAAGGTGGGACAAGGGGATTTGAGGTAACTGCGCTGGCATTGTACACCGTCGCGGTGGACGGTCGAAGACAGTAGCGCAATTCTGCATTGCTTAACATTGGGCCCTATGGGTCCCAGGAGCCAATGACGATGTACGCCGGCGGTGACAGTATGCACCGCCGCGGACATGTCCGCCATTTTCTGTCTGTTCCTTCACTTGATACCTGACCTTCAACCTTTTTGGGGTCTCCCTGTTCTTGTGTGCAATAGCATCATTAGGCGGAGGAGCATTGGCACCGGAGCAGGAAGGAGCTGCAACCCACTTGGCCCTGGAGGGTGAAGCAACGGAGTCTGAAGCCACCAGTGGGACAGAGGGCAAGGGGAGCTCCACGGCGGGGACAGGAGCAGACAGCAGTGACAGCGACTCCTCTTCAGATGGGAGCTCCCTTGCGGTGGCGGGGACCTCTGTGCCCACCGCATCAACAGGTACAGCCGCCACCCCCCTACCAGCACCGCCCTCCCAGCAGCCCCTCAGCGTATGTCCCGTGCCCGCTCACCCAGGAGGGTGGGCATCTCCTTTGCCCCAGGCACCTCGGGCCCTACCCCAGTCAGCCCCGCTGCCCTCACTGGATATTGACCTCCTGAGATCCCTCACTGTTGGGCAGTCTACAATTGTGAATGCCATCCAGGGTGTAGAGAGGCATTTGCAACAAACAAATGCATACCTGGAGGGGATTCATTCTGGGCAAGCAGCCCAACAGAGAGCATTTCAGGCTCTGGCCTCAGCACTGATGGCAGCCATTGTCCCTGTGTCTAGCCTCCCCCCCTCCAACTTCCTCCACCCAGACCCAATTTCCTGTACCTCAGCCTATCCCAAGCACACCATCAGACTAGCATGAACACACATCAACACACAAGAGTGGACATGGCAAACATAAGCACCACACATCCCACAGGCACTCACACAAGCACCATCCCCATGCAGACACAGCAACATCCACTGCCTCCACTGTGTCCCCCTCCTCCACGTCCTCCTCCTCCATCCCTGTCTCGTCTCCACTCACACCTGCATGCACTACATCCTCAGCCACTACCTTCATCACAAGCACGCCCATCTCCACACACCGCTCACGTGCACTCACCACCCCCACTACCATTCACACATCCACAGTGTCCTTTCCCAGTGTGTCAGTGAGCGCTCCTCCCAAAGTACACAAACGCAGGCACACACACACCCAACAGCCATCCACCTCACAACAGCCTCCAGCCCATGCACCTTCACCCAAATTCAGCCGACGTACACCTCCTACAACCACTACCTCTACCTCCACTCCCAAACCCCCTCCATCTTCCCATCCCAGTGTGTCTAAAAAACTGTTCCTGGCTAACATTGACCTCTTCCCTACATCTCCCCCGCCTCGTCCTTCACCTAGGGCCAGGCTTTCCAGGTCCTAGCCCAGCACCTCAGCCACCACATCCCCAGGCACAGTGGTGCCAGCAACTGCGTGGTCATCGAGTGTGCCACACATCCGGGCTGCCAGTGTGCCATGTAGTGAGGGCAAGGACATTCCGCCACCTGCCAAGGTGAAAAAGGTGCCCACATCCCGGCACCAAGGGCTCAACAAAAACAAAAGGGGATAGTGGCAAGACAACTGCGGCACCATCAAAGGTGGGGAAGGGCCAAAAGCAGAAGAGCAGGTCAGGAGAGGGCATGGTGGCACCGACTGAGGGACCAGTGTCACACCTTCTGTCCACGACCACGCCAACCTGTACGGCGGTGAACACAACTAGCTGCCCCGCCACCACAACCACCACCTGCACCGCCCCGCACGTCTACAGCCTCAGCGACAGTCCCCAGCCTCTTCCCCAGTGGGCAGCCATCCAAAGCTGCAGGAGACGTCCTGCTTTGTCCCTCAGCAGGTGCTGACCCATGAACCGCCGCCAGCACAGCCGCTACAGACACCGCCGCAAGCACAGGCGCCACAGACACCGCCGCAAGCACCGCCGCCACTGACACCGCCGCAAGCACCACCACCGGCGTCCTTGGACACTGGCACCACCGCTGACATGGCTACCATCCCCAGTGGTCAGTCATCTGAGGCTGGAGGTGAGTTCCTGGACCCTGGGCAGCTTTCATGAGGCATGACTTCCATCACTGTTTGCACCTGCAGGTGGAATGCGAAGCCGCAGCAGTGTGGGGTGTGTCGCTGCCTCCATGGCGTATCATGCTACCTGAACCTCGCCAATCTTGTGGCACGCACACCCAGGTGAGGGAATTTTACTGGCCACACTGCACGTGGTGCACTCTGGGCACCATGCCCCCTCCAGAACCAGTGGAGTATCACATCCACTACCTCAGTCCTTGGCAGGATGAAGCTCTCTGGGCACCATGCCCCCTCCAGAACCAGTGGGTATCACATCCACTACCTCAGTCCTTGGCAGGATGAAGCACTCTGGGCACCAGGCTCCCTCCAGAACAAGTGGAGTATCACATCCACTACCTCAGTCCTTGGCAGGATGAAGCACTCTGAGGTCTCAGAATCTATGACTGACGATCAGGGCCATCTTTTATATCTTAAAGAATCGGAGAAGGGTCTTTCTGGAAAAAACCCTCACATCAAAAAGAAATATTCAAAAATGCTGGCTAGTTTAAGTAAGCTTTGAAAGAAACACATTGGGAATTGGCCAAAATCCCAAGGCGCTCCTCCCAAAATCAAACCATTCCTGCTTGTACTATAAACATCAGTCTGGTACATTCTTATTGTGCTAACAGCCTAACTCCTCCATATTATGTACCAGCTCTTAGGTGATAATATGTTCTAGCTCTTCGGTGAGAAAGAGAACACGCTGAAATAGAAATCCTGTTGCATAACATGCTTGTACGGAAAACTACTCGCACCTCTAACTTGGCAGTGAGGCTAAGCTGAACACAAAATGGAGCCTAAGCTGAATACAGAATGGAGTCTATAACTAGTGACCACTAAAGCGACCGTGGGCAGCTAAGCCAAGTGCAAAGTGGTGTGACACAAAGTCAGTGGTCAACACACAAATATCACTACACAAAGACACACCAAGAGGTGTTTTCCTAGGTACGAGAGACCACAAGGATTTTTGCTTACTGTGGCCAATGTGTGTGGTAATATCAGGGAAAGCAGTAGAAAGAAATGACCCACCAGAACGTAAAACAGGCCCCAAAACAGCTAAAAACAGCCACACACTGATCTGTCAGACCAGTTCTTCTGGCACTGCCACGTTGCCCTTTAGATCAATCTGACTCTGGGGAGGATTATTGTGCAGAAAAATTTAGATCTTTTGTGGGGTGTTGGGCACATCCATGGGTTTTGCGAAGTGTGAGACTAGTTTTTTTTGCTTTGCAGCTATTGACTTGATTTAAATTCATACTTGTTATATCTCCTCTTTGACTGGCTCCTTGTATACTTCCATATGTGCTAAATTTCTGGGAACTTTTCTTTTTCGTGTGGCACTCCATGACTTGCCAGTACATGTGTTTTCAGCTGTCTCCATTGTATGCTAGTTCATTAAGCAACTGCTGCAGTAAATTTGCTGTATTTATTTGAGAATGTTCCTGCCTCCTATCTTTCTGCATGACTGAGTCTACTTATCTCTCGCACTACTAGTTCATGCTTGCCTATAATAAAAAAATGTTCAGTGTACGAGCTTGCTAATTTTGGCCCATGCTCTTTACCTGTAGCATAACTCAAAAGATCCTCTTTCTCAATCTCACGCCTGAGCAATAGGTATAACCCAACTGGAGTTCAGAAGCCGAAGGACAATGAAGAGGCCTTTAAAGTTAGTTTTTTCTTGTCACATTTGCTGTGCTTTCAGACAGAGGTCAAATGTCAGGCTCCATTAACACATTGCTATTTATTCTTTTTAAAGGGAGATTGGTGTTTACTTTTCTTTCTCTGACTGAAAGGTGAGAAGATTTTGTAAAGTGAACTATGTGACAATCTTGCTGGGTACAGGGAGTGCACAGGGAAAGGCTGTAAGATATCCTTTTTGCACACAACAAAATATAAATTACTGTAAATATACAGTTCAGATATGTTGAAATAGCAGTTAGGAGAACACAAATAAAGCACATATTTTTATTATTCTGAAGTGTGGTGAAAGAACTATTTTACTTTGATCATAATCAATCAATAGATTTGGTGATACATGAATGAAATATTAGCTGAAACCCGATTTCCACACGTTAATCCTTTGTACGCTGTATAGTTTTGCCTGTAAGACTGTATGTCTGTGCAAATGTATTGATCACTTATGTGGAAAATGTTCTTTCCGTAAATGCCAGTGTACTATTATGCCATGCTTTAGTAATACATTTGTTATGTAGAGTACTGCATCGCTGTATAAACCCCAATTGTTCCGTATGTATTAGTGTGGTCATGTGAGGCAACAGTCTGGTCGCCAGCACTCTACTAAATATTTTTGTTTCTATATTTAGTAGCGATATGGGACGGTAGGCCTTAACGGATTCAGGGTCCTGACCCGGCTTGGGTATCATCACAGCCAATGCCTCTCGCATAGAAATGGGAAAAGAACCACGGCTAGGGCCTCATCGTAGGCCTCGACCAGCCTGTCGGCGAGAACATCCACATATTTCTGGTCAAATTCAGCCGGGAGCCGATCGTTGCTCAGTGTTTTCCCAAGTTTGATATTCTTAATCACAGTGACAACCTCTTCTTTAGAAATCTGGGAGTCCATAGATTTCCTATGGGCTGGGACATTCACAACAGCCTTATCTCCACCATGAGGTCCTCCAGGTCCCCGGGCTGCGGTTGTATCTGTTCGGTGTAAACTCTTTGAAGGTGATTACAGAACTTCGTATTAATTGCTCGCTGTGTATGGACCCTGACACCCTCAGGCGTAAGCAATGATAGGATAATTGTGTCAGGAACCTCCCAGCGTAGCAGGCAGGCCAAGAGGGGCTCCTGTCTTATCCCCCTCCCTGTGCAATCATTGTCTATAGGTTTTATAGTCATGGGTCTCCAGTCTGCACCAAGTCTCAAGCAGGTTGGTTTGCACTTTGTGCCAGCCATTCAACCTGCTGAGGTCTGTGGGGAGAGTGTCTTCTAATCTTTCTCCCGGGTAATTAAATCCCTTTCTAGCTGTTGTTGGACCCCATAGGATGTCCCGAGACATACCTCTTATACAACTACCTTCATCGCTTCACAATCAAAAGCTGTGAAACTCGCCGATCCCCAGTTCTCTGCAAAGTAATTTGTCAGTGTATCCTGCACTGTTTAGGTGTAAGGGGGATCAGCAAGGGCCTCTGCCCTAAGGCGCCAAAACGGTATCCGCGGGCGGTCCGGTTTGTTCCCCACAGTCAGCAACAGCAAGGAGTGGTTGGAAAGATATTGTAGCAGATAGGATACATCTGTGATGTATGGGGCTGGTTTGGGAGAGAAGAAGCAATAGTCTAGGCGACTAAATGTTTTCGTCGCTGGCGTGTGACAGGAGTACGCTTTTTGTTCAGTGTGTCTTTCTTATCAGATGTCATGCAGGCATAGGATGTCTAATGTGGCTTGGAGTGTCGCAGTAATTCTTGGCTTAGTGTACAGTTGAGGGGTGTCTCGGTCCATCCTGCCATCCATTATACAGTTCCAATCCCCTGCTAACAGTACAGCAGCATTAAAAAAAGGAGCCGCTACTGCCATTACCCCAGGGAAAAAGTCTGGACAATCTACCTTGGGAGTGTAGACATTAATTAGACATATTTCACAGCCATCTTGACTACCATAAAGGACTACGTATTGCCCCTCAGGATCAACAATATGGTGTAGTGTTGGAATGGGACTCCGGTGGCCACCCAAATAAGAGCCCCAAGCATATCCCGAGTTGGATGTGGCATACACATTACCTCTTCACCGTTTACAGAGGCAAGGGATGCAGTCCACCCAAACATGTGTTTCCTGAAGAAAGGCGATTGCCACCTTGTAGCGTTTTAAGTATGCATCTATACGCCTGCGTTTCTCATAAGTGGTAATTCCTCTGACAGTCCATGTAATAAATTTCATTAGGATTCCAGCCATTATATAAATGAAGTCAGCATTCTCTCCAGCCGCCCTCCAGGATGTCCCCATTCACACTGCGCACACATGGATTCACCCTTTCCCAATGGCAGATCTAGACTACACGATAGCATTGGTATCATATAAGTCGGCAAATAAACAACAAGAACAAGTCCCAGCTCCCCCCTCCCTGTGGGCAGTAACGCAGACCCTTCCCATTGTATATTACTTAAGTCGGAAATCAGTAATTCCCACCCCATACCACCCATAATAAGCTTCGGAGAAACAATAGAAAAAGATAAACTTGTGCTGCGCAAGAGGGTAGTTCAGCATGAAGGAAGCAAGGCCATAGCTCTCAGCCCCCTACCAGCTTCTTCAAGACCTATTATGGGGGTGTCTCCACCAGGTCAGCACAGTTCTGAAGCAAAGTTATAGGATAACAGGAGGTGTGTAGGTGCAAATGCTTCTAGTCATAATGTATCTAGTGCAAGGCATCACCAGAGGCCCCAACATGGACCCCAGTGCTGCCCGTCTGGCTGCAGTACAAGGTGATATCACTCAGGCTTCGGTCTTCAGTTGATCCCAGGGTTGTGGAAGCCCAGTATCCATCCTCCTGTGGTGCTCCCTTTCTCAATGAATCCCTTCTCAGGAGAGTCAGTCAGCTGCTGTCATAGGTTAAACTTGCAGATCCTAGGACCCTCCTCTCGAATCAGGTACTACTTCCGTTGCTTTCAAGGTGCTGTCAGGGCATACTATTATTTTTTCAATTTCTCTTACAGTCTCTTGACTCCTCCATTGACCTTGACCACGCCAGGGACGGGTCGCAGGGCTCGCGCACACTGTCGAGGGGACGCCATTTGCGTTCGGACTTGGGTGGATCCACAGCCCCTTGAGTCGATCCACTCGGCAGCGTCCGCAGCTGTGAAGAAAAAAAAGGCTTTCCCGTCATCCTGGACCCTCAACTCAGTTGGGAACATGAGGCTATATTTCAGGTTGAGGTCCCGGAGGTGTTTCTTGACCGATGATAAGGTTTTCCTCTGGTCCTGCACTTTCTGGGTATAGTCGGGGTAAATGGAGATAGGGTGACCTTCAAACAGTAGGGGCCCCGGTGTGTGTGTACTCAGAAGAATCACGTCTCTATCAAGATAGTTAAATAGACGCATGATGATTTGCTCTTGACAGGCCCCTGGCCGGGGTGACGGTACCAGGGCTCTGTGGCTGTGCAAGACAGAGCTAACCCAGTCCTCCAGGAAGAGTTCCGCTGACGGACCCTTCTCCCTCTCCGGGAATCCACCAAAACCATAGGTTATTTCTACGCGATCTGCCCTCTGAATCTTCCAGTCTGTCATCTAGCCGTGCTGATTGGTGCTGTAGGTGGATCACAGTATCTGAGTGTCTTGACCTCCTGCTGTAAGGTGCCTATGTTTTGTTCCATAGATGTTACATATTCTATGACCTTGCACAAATCTGCTTGATGCAAGTTAACGTCTATAGCGACAGAGTCAATCTTGTGCGTCAGTTCATCACGTGAGGTCTTAATCGCCGCCGTAAGATATGCTAGGGATGGGTTCTCATTATGTGCCTCCGCCCCTGAGCTCATGGCCTCTGCCCGTGACTGCTCCACCAGGTGAGCCGGGCATGTGTATCCCAATATCTTGTTGGCCTCGGTGTTTGTAGTTCCATTGTCTTTCACCATCTTAGACTCCTCCACGTCCCTTGTCGCTCCCCCTTTAATGGTCACAAGTGACAGTCTGATTCGTGGGCTTCGGAAAAGAGCATTGGGGTGCGTTGCAGGTTCCTCTGTGTTTCAATAGGGATGGTAACAGGTCCCCTCAACAAGGGTTGTGTGCAGGGGGAGCAGGGTAAATCAGCATGCCCAGTTATGATATTACAAGTTATCCTTAAGGTGAGGTCAATCACACCTGTATCCTGAGCAAAGGGTCCTTGCGCCACTCTGTGGCAGCGGGAACTTCCCAGATCCTCCATTGCAAGCAGTTTTTGGGGACACAGCCTTAATAGGGAAGCAAATGTAGTCAATATTGAAAAATCACAAGTGCGCCTCCTTCTCCCCCAACCCCCCCACCCTCCCAGCAACTACAAGATGTCACATGAATCGTCTGGCCCTGGAGCAGTGTAGTGCTCTCCTCATCCTTACAATAGGCCCGGTGAGTCTTCATCCTTGCACCCGCTCTTTTCCCCGCCTGCCTCTGGGCAGGATTTCCAGTCCAGTCTACAGCGGCCTGCACATGCCCCCGGCAGATAACAGGGCCTCGATTCGACTCCCCGATCTCGGCTCACTCCTTGCGTGGGCGGGGATGCACTGCTGTCCCGCACATGGCACAGCAGGGCGGTGTGGTACCGACACCGACCAGCGTCTGCAGCTCCTGTCGCCGTGTCTCGACCCCTCACCTCCAAACGGGGGTCCTCCATTCCCCCATGGATCAGGGCCACTCACGGTGTGAGAAAAGGCCAAATAGTGGGTCCCAGTCCTCCAAGCCGGCAATGAGCCCCAGGGCAAAATGGCAACCGCCCCTCGCAACGGAGCCGCAGCAGCAGCATCCGTCTTAAGCACACCGTGACCAGGGCCAGAATACAGTCTTTTTGCAGCGCGCTGATTCCACGCCAATGTCCTAGATGTATTTATGGTATGTAGTGCTCAGGATGTTGCAGGATTCAGGTAGGCACCGGCTGGGGCACGGAGAAAGGTGTCTAATCGGCCATCTTGCTTGGCCACGCCCCCTGACCAACGGTGACTTAATGTGGAAAAATTCATGTTAGGGCCTTGGCAAGCACCACTATGTAGGAGGCTGGCCTGGCTTATAGTGGGTACCACAGGGTACTTACACCTTGTGCCAGGTCCAGTTATCCTTTAGTAGTAGTGTTCTAGCAGCTTAGGCTGATAGAGGTAGCTATAGCAGAGCAGCTTAGGCTGAACTAGGAGACATGCAAAGCTTCTACCATACCACTTATATCATATAGCACTATATCATAAGAAACACAATACTCAGAGTTGCTAAAAATAAAGGTACTTTATTTTAGTGGCAATATGCCAAAAGTATCTCAGAGGATATACTCCCTTAGGAGGTAAGTAAAATACACAAAATATACACACAAACCAAAATCAGGTAAGTAAACAGTTAGAAAAGTAGTGCAAACACTGTAGGATGCAATAGGACACAATAGGCCTAGGGGCAACACAAACCATATACTCCAAAAGTGGAGTGCGAACCACAAATGCACCCCAGGCCTAGTGTAGTTTGTAGAGGGTTGCTGGGAGTGTAAGAAAACACTAAGGGGGTCATTCCGACCCCGGCGGTCGGCGGGAGCACCGCCAACAGGCTGGCGGTGCCCCGCAGGTCATTCTGACCGCGGCGGTTTGGCCGCGGTCAGAACAGGAAAACCGGCGGTCTCCCGCCGGTTTTCCGCTGCCCTCAGGAATCCTCAAGCTGCGCCGCCATGGGGATTCCGACACCCCAGACCGCCATCCTGTTCCTGGCGGTTTGCCCGCCAGGAACAGGATGGTGGTATGGGGTGTCGTGGGGCCCCTGGGGGCCCCTGCAGTGCCCATGCCACTGCAGGGGCCCCCGTAAGAGGGCCCCACAAAGAATTTCAGTGTCTGCTTAGCAGACACTGAAATTCGCGACGGGTGCAACTGCACCCGTCGCACCTTCCCACTCCGCGGCTCCATTCGGAGCCGGCTTCCTCGTGGGAAAGGGTTTCCCGCTGGGCTGGCGGGCGGCCTTCTGGCGGTCGCCCGCCAGCCCAGTGGGAAAGCCAAAATGGCCTCCGCGGTCTTTCGACCGCGGAGCGGCCATATGGCGGTTCCCGCCAGGCGGGCGGCTGCCGCCGCCCGCCAGCCTCAGAATGAGGCCCTAAGTGTGTCCAAGATACCCCACCCCAAGACCCTGAAAAGTAGGAGTAAAGTTACCCTACTACCCCAGAAAGACAGTAAAGTCGAGATAGGGGATTCTGCAAAGGTAACAACTGACTGCAAAGCACTGAAGACGGATTCCTGGACCTGAGGACCTGCAATGGAAGGGGACCAAGTCCAAGAGCCACACAAGTGTCCAGGGGGGCAAGAGGCCACTAAACCCCGGATGAAGGTGCAAAAGGGCTACCTCCAGGTGGAAGAAGCCGAATATTCTGCAACAACGGAAGGTGCCAGGAACTTCTGCTTTGGCGTGCAGACAGAGGGGGCGCTCAGCAACAGAGAGAGCCCTCGCAGAAGCAGGCAGCACCCGCAGAAGCACTTGAACAGGCGTTCAGGAAATTTGAGCATCTCACCACAACAAAAGAGGGTCCCATGAAGCCGGTGGTCAACTCAGCGAGTTGAGCAATGCAGGACGGAGTGTTGGGGACCTGGGTTTGCTGTGCACGAAGGAATCCTTGCAAAAGTGCACAGAAGCCCTAGCAGCTGCAGATCACTCAGTACACAGGATTACTGGCTGGCGTGGGGAGGCAAGGACTTACCTCCACCAAATTTGGACAGAAGGACCACTGGACTGTTGGGGTCACTTGGATCCAGCTCCTGTGTTCCAGGGACCACGCTCGTTAAGATGAGAGGGGACCCAGAGGACCGGTGATGCAGAAGTTTGGTGCCTGCGTTAGCAGGGGGAAGATTCCTTCGACCCACAGGAGATTTCTTCTTGGCTTCCAGTGCAGGGTGAAGGCAGACAGCCCTCAGAGCATGCACCACCAGGAAACAGTCGAGAAAGCCGACCGGATTAGGCGCTACAATGTTGCTGGTAGTCATCTTGCTACTTTGTTGCGGTTCTGAAGGCATCCTGGAGCAGTCAGCGGTCGATCCTTGGCAGAAGTCGAAGAGGGAGATGCAGAGGAACTCTGGTGAGCTCTTGCATTCGTTATCTGAAGAGAAACCCACAGGATAGACCCTAAATAGTCCTCAGAGGAGGATTGGCCACCTAACCAGATAAGCACCTATCAGGAGAGGTCTCTGACGTCACCTGCTGGCACTGGCCACTCCGAGGTCTCCATTGTGCCCTCACACCTCTGCATTCAAGATGGCAGAGGTCTGGGACACACTGGAGGAGCTCTGGGCACCACCCCTTAGGTGGTGATGACAGGGGAGTGGTCACTCCCCTTTCTTTTGTCCATTTTCGCACCAGAGCAGGGGCTGGGGGTCCCTGAACCGGTGTAGACTGGCTTATGCTTATGCAAGGAGGGCACCATCTGTGCCCTTCAAAGCATTTCCAGAGGCTGGGGAGGCTACTCATCCCCAACCGTTAACACCTATTTCCAAAGGGAGAGGGTGTAACACCCTCTCTCAGAGGAAATACTTTGTTCTGACTTCCTGGGACTGGGCTGCCTAGACCCCGGGAGGGCAGAAGCCTGTCTGTGGGTTGGCAGCAGCGGTAGCTGCAGTGAAAACCCCAGAGAGCTAGTTTGGCAGTATCCGGGGTCCATGCTGGAGCCCCGGGGTTGCATGGGATTGGCACCCCAATACCAGATTTGGCATGGGGGGGACAATTCCATGATCTTAGACATGTTACATGGCCATATTCGGAGTTACCATTGTGAAGCTACATATAGGTGTTGACCTATATGTAATGCACGCGTGTAATGGTGTCCCTGCACTCACAAAGTCCTGGGAAATTGCCCTGAACTATGTGGGGGCCCCTTGGGTAGTGACAGGGTGCCCTCAAACTTAGTAACTTTGCACCTAACCTTCACTAGGTGAGGGTTAGACATGTAGGTGACTTATAAGTTACTTAAGGGCAGTGTAAAATGGCTGTGAAATAACGTGGATGTTATTTCACTCAGGCTGCAGTGGCAGCCCCTGTGTAATATTGGTCTGAGCTCCCTATGGGTGGCAAAAGAAATGCTGCAGCACATAGGGATCTCCTGGAAGCCCAATACCCTGGGTACCTAGGTACCATATACTAGGGAATTATAAGGGTGTTCCAGTGTGCCAATCAGAATTGGTAAAAATGGTCACTAGCCTGCAGAGACAATTTTAAATACAGAGAGACCATAAGCACTGAGGTTCGGGTTAGCAGAGCCTCAGTGACACAGTTAGGCACCACACAGGGAACACATTCAGGCCACAAACTTACGAGCACTGGGGCCCTGGCTAGCAGGGTCCCAGTGAGACATATAAAACACACTGACAGATAGGTTTTTCACTATGAGCACTGGGGTCCTGGCTAGCAGGATCCCAGTGAGACAGTAAAAACACCCTGACATATACTCACAAACAGGCCAAAAGTGGGGGTAACAAGGCTAGAAAGAGGCTACCTTCCTACACACTACCTTTCACCTTTTACCCAGCTGAGGACCAAAGCACACATTTTGCAACCCAAGTACTATAGTGACATTTGACTGAACGCTGTACACTTTTTTGTAACTTTCCTTAGTCTTGCTCTAGTGTTGGTCTCCAAACGTGATAATTTCCTATGTTGCTGTTTTAATTTCTCTGTTTCCATACATGTAACTGCTCTACCCTTGCTACACCCACCTAACGCCTAGAAGCAACTCTGGTCTCCTGTGTATACTGAAGAAATAAGTATAAACACATATAAACATAAACTTAGGCCTTTGCATGTACTTTTGTTAACCATTTTTGGCTTGGTGTTGGGTGGGATTGAGTGCTGCATATGCAGGGGGAGGTTTTGAAATAAGATTCTAAGTAAATCATGATTTCCCCTAGAGCTAACTAGCCTCATCACAATTGAAAATTTTATAATATTTGGGAACAAGAATTTTCAATTCTATTCAGGACACGGAGGCGAGAATTATGCATTCTCTTCTTTGCTTTAATGTAATAGCAACCATATAAAACCAAATAAACACATTTGCCAGCCTTTTAACTGTACAGACTACAAAGCCCATTATGCTAAAAGAAATACTATAAGTCCAGACATAGGTACTCCATTAACCAATCAGAACGTTACTAACCATAGTATACCATGATACAAACATGTAAACCCCCTCTTGTTGCCACTCGTAAGTGTTTCAAATGCCTGAAATCCATGTGGAAATCACCGTTGCTTATGGTTTCAAACTGGAAAACACAGCATGTTAAACATTCCATTTAGTCCCCAATGGAGTAAATGATAGTGTTCTCCATCACAATCATACATCAACAATCAATGAAAATGAATTACTTACTGGCTTATAATAGAACTCCTTAAACATTAAGTCTGACAACCAGTCTGCCATGGGGATTATTTCTTCCAAGCGTGCTCCCTCTCCAAAGGATTTTGAAGCCATTGCTCCCCTGACTGAATGGGCACCGAAAATAGAAGTATCAATACCTTCTTCAGACAAAATCTATTTTACCCAACGGGCTAACATGGGGCACAGCACGGTTGCATGAGGATCTACCAGGAAACTTAAGAGCTGGCCAGCATTGGAGCTTCTGAGAGAGGAGGTAACCCTCTCTCATACTCCAGAAGGCAATGAACCATGCACAATTTCTGATCCCCCAGCAGTGCCTGAAAGGAAACATGCCTGGTTGCTTATTTACTACTCTAGACATCACAAAAGAAACTCCCTCAGGAGTTAAACACATACCTGCTACATCAGTGTCCTGCACATCTGAGACCCATTTGCACAAGGCCAAACAAGTAAGGTTAGTTTCGCCAACAGTTATTTTTCTGGATAGCAAATTATTGTCTTGCCAAGATTGAATGAATTTCAATACAGTCGAAACATTACAGAGAGTTGTATATTCAGGCCAAGCGGGTGCTAAAAATCTGATGACCCTCAATAGTTTTGATACTATGGGATGTTCACCCACATGTCTATTGGCACTAGGGACATGACTGGTAGAGCTTGCAGACCTATAGGAGTTAATAGTTCTGTACAATAAGCTGTCTTGACACTAAGATAACAAGAAAATGAGTGACACATTAATATCTGCTGCCACTGTATCCAAATGCTGTTTTATGCACCAACCTGAACACTGTTGATTTGTATCTCTTGTGGGCTGAATGAGCCCATGCCCTGTTAAGATAAGAGCCTGTTCCAAAAGTCCTGGTACTTGACAGCGTCTCTGGGAAGTCTCCAAGCTATCATCTGCAACAGTTTGGATTGTACCAGAACATGTTGTTGACCCAGAGATCCAGGAGAAGATTAGGGAAAAGTAGAAGTAGAGCAGCGTGGTTTAATGACAGTTCTAATAGTAGGGGAAACCCCTTCGGTGTTCTCGAGGAAGGAATGATCAACACTATTTCTGCCTGTTGTTTTCTGACTTGCAGTGCTACTCTCAGGATCATGGAGAAGAAGGTAAAAGAATAATTCAATCTGTCCCCGTCTAAGGAAAGTCATTTGTTGCTACTGCCTGACACCTTGCACCTGCCGTTCCTTTCTCCTTATACTCAGGCCTTCTCCTCCAATAACATCTCAATTCTTCTGTAATGTCCCACTATCACAACCAAACTTGTTCTTTGCTGACACCTCCTTGTGAGTTTCCACTCTAAAAAAAACTCTGTGTAATTATTTCTTCTGCTTCCTCCTTTTCACTTGTCCATCATACTCCTTCTGTGCTGTCCTCCTCCCCCACCCCTTCTTCTCTCACTCACCCCCCATTTACCTACCTCTATTACCTCTGCAATGTTTCCCACCACCTTGAAACATGCCAAAATCATACCAATACTCAAAAAACCTTCTGCTGACCCCAGCAAACCTAAAACATACTGGCCAGTCTCTGTGCAGTCATTCCCAGCAAAGGTACTGGAAAAGATCATCAACAAGCAACTCTTGACAAACCTGGAGCAGAACCAGCTACTCAGCGTTTCCCAGTCTGGCTTTCACAGCAATCACAGCACCGAAACTGCCCTGTTCGCAGCCACCAACGACATCCGAACCCTCCTCGCCCGAGGAGAAACAGCAGCTTTGATCCTCTTCAACCTCTCAGCAGCCTTAAACACTGTATTCCACCACATGCTGATCGAAAGACTCCACCTTGAAATCCAAGGGGACGCGCTCAGATGGATCACCTCCTTCCTCACAGAAAGAACCCAGAGGATACACCTCCCACCTTTCACCTCTGAACCCAATAAGATCACCTGCAGTGTGCCCTAGGTCTCATCCCTCAGCCCCACACTCTTCAACGCATATATGAACCTGCTGGGCAACACAGTCACATCCCCCAGTCTCAACATAATTTCTTATGCAGACGACACCCAACTCATCCACTCACTCATTGATGACCCCTCAACCACAAGAACCACCTTCCACAGATGCATGACAGGCGCCGCTGACTGAATGAACAACTCCTTGCAGTTGAACACAGATGAGACGGAAGTAGTGATCTTTGGCAACAACAGCAACAAAATGGAACGACTCCTGGTGGCCATCAGACCTAGGACCCGCACCCACTTCTTCGATCACACCGTAAACCTCAGAATCATCATTGACAATAAGCTCAACATTAAATCACAGATCAACACCGTCTACTCCACTTGCTTCCTCACTTTTCGCATGCTATGTAAGATCCTCAAGATCCACAAGATGCACCGTGACACAGGCACTCATCATCAACTCAATGGACAATGGCAACGCCCTCTATGTAGGAATTGACACACACCTCCTACAAAGGCTTCCTACTACCATACAGGATGCTGCAGTCAGACTCATCCTCTGCCTTCCTCGATGAACCCACATCACACCTCCCTTCGGGCAACTCCACTGGCTCCCCGTATAGAAGAGATGCTAATTCAAGCTGCTAACCCACCCACACAAGGCTCTACACAACAAGGGACCTGCATACATTAACCACTGCATGAACTTCCACCAACCGTTGAGAAGACTACACTCTGCCTCCCTTTCACTTGCCCATACTCCCCACGTCTACCAAAGCAGAAATGGAGGATGCTCCTTCTCTCATTACAGCAAAACCCTGGAACAGCCTCCCCACACACACCTCCAGACCATCACCTCACTTCCGGAATTCTGAATGGCCCTTTAGACATGGCTGTTCAAATAAGCCTCTGGGACCTGCAAGCGCCTAGATACCCTATTGGGTGATTAGCCGGGCTTCATAAATCCTGATTGATTGATCCAGTGTGCATCTTCGTCCTGTGAAACTTGCTCTACTGTCTCTGGACCTGGAATTTTTGTGTTCAGTGACAGAGGGCTACTTGGAATGGCCCGGGTGGTATCCCTCACAGTTAACGTTGAGTTGGAATTACTGCTTCTAGTAATGCAGGTCAAAATGTAGCAATCAGGTCTGAAAAGAAAATTGAAAGACAGGTGGCTAACTTGTGGAGAAAGCAATATGATGCATTACAACATTCATCTCAGGTGCTGAGATTAATTCCAGGTGCATGGAACCAGTGAGACATTTGTCATACTCTAATGATGATATAAGAGAATCAAAGGCAAATCATTAGTCTGTATCGTCCGCCAGAGCATGCACCTTATCTACTCTCCGGGTTGCTTACTTTAAGACTGGAACAAGAATCCCAAAGGGGCAATTGTGTATATATAGGGAGTGCAGAATTATTAGGCAAGTTGTATTTTTGAGGATTAATTTTATTATTGAACAACAACCATGTTCTCTATGAACCCAAAAAACTCATTAATATCAAAGCTGAATATTTTTGGAAGTAGTTTTTAGTTTGTTTTTAGTTTTAGCTATGTTAGGGGGATATCTGTGTGTGCAGGTGACTATTACTGTGCATAATTATTAGGCAACTTAACAAAAAACAAATATATACCCATTTCAATTATTTATTATTACCAGTGAAACCAATATAACATCTCAACATTCACAAATATACATTTCTGACATTCAAAAACAAAACAAAAACAAATCAGTGACCAATGTAGCCACCTTTCTTTGCAAGGACACTCAAAAGCCTGCCATCCATGGATTCTGTCAGTGTTTTGATCTGTTCACCATCAACATTGCGTGCAGCAGCAACCACAGCCTCCCAGACACTGTTCAGAGAGGTGTACTGTTTTCCCTCCTTGTAAATCTCACATTTGATGATGGACCACAGGTTCTCAATGGGGTTCAGATCAGGTGAACAAGGAGGCCATGTCATTAGATCTCCTTCTTTTATACCCTTTCTTGCCAGCCACGCTGTGGAGTACTTGGACGCGTGTGATGGAGCATTGTCCTGCATGAAAATCATGTTTTTCTTGAAGGATGCAGACTTCTTCCTGTACCACTGCTTGAAGAAGGTGTCTTCCAGGAACTGGCAGTAGGACTGGGAGTTGAGCTTGACCCCATCCTCAACCCGAAAAGGCCCCACAAGCTCATCTTTGATGATACCAGCCCAAACCAGTACTCCACCTCCACCTTGCTGGCGTCTGAGTCGGACTGGAGCTCTCTGCCCTTTACCAATCCAGCCACGGGCCCATCCATCTGGCCCATCAAGACTCACTCTCATTTCATCAGTCCATAAAACCTTAGAAAAATCAGTCTTGAGATATTTCTTGGCCCAGTCTTGACGTTTCAGCTTGTGTGTCTTGTTCAGTGGTGGTCGTCTTTCAGCCTTTCTTACCTTGGCCATGTCTCTGAGTATTGCACACCTTGTGCTTTTGGGCACTCCAGTGATGTTGCAGCTCTGAAATATGGCCAAACTGGTGGCAAGTGGCATCGTGGCAGGTGCACGCTTGACTTTTCTCAGTTCATGGGCAGTTATTTTGCGCCTTGGTTTTTCCACACGCTTCTTGCGACCCTGTTGACTATTTTGAATGAAACGCTTGATTGTTCGATGATCACGCTTCAGAAGCTTTGCAATTTTAAGAGTGCTGCATCCCTCTGCAAGATATCTCACTATTTTTGACTTTTCTGAGCCTGTCAAGTCCTTCTTTTGACCCATTTTGCCAAAGGAAAGGAAGTTGCCTAATAATTATGCACACCTGATATAGGGTGTTGATGTCATTAGACCACACCCCTTCTCATTACAGAGATGCACATCACCTAATATGCTTAATTGGTAGTAGGCTTTCGAGCCTATACAGCTTGGAGTAAGACAACATGCATAAAGAGGATGATGTGGTCAAAATACTCATTTGCCTAATAATTCTGCACTCCCTGTAAAGCATACATTGAGTAATAGTCCTTTTGCATTGCAAGCCCCCTTTTGGCTTGGAGACAAAAGGCAAGCCAGCCACTGATAAAGCGTGTACTAGGACAATGACCAAACTGGCCAGCCGAGTATCCTGGCAAGCCAGCAGGAGGCTGGAGCACCTGGAGGCTAGTTTCAACCCTTGGAGGCTAGTTGTGGCAACCGCAGAAGCGTTGAAGCGAGTTATGCAGTCCAGTGGCAGCTTGCAATAGCTGGTTGATTATTATTTTTTTGGGGGGGGTGAGCTGTTATTACCGCACATGCCCACTTTTGCATATGCCTGCCAATAACAGAGCGAGTATTGGAACTGACTTGAGCTGGCAGGTTAAACGGGGAGAGTCCTGCAGCATGGCATAATGTCATTATGCTGGGCTGCATGCATTGTGCTGAGCGGCATTTTTACAGCATACACAGCACATGCACCTCGTTCTCACACTGCCTTCACTGGCTGCGCCTATAGCACTGTGAACAGGGCCCTCCATATCCAAGATTACTTTTCTTTAGCTAAACAAAAGCAACCATTATTTGCTCAGAGGAATCATGAACTCCCACATGTATATACATAATCTCACTAATGCTAGAGACCTCTTGAATCTTGTCTTCCATTAAAGTTGAACATATGTGTTGGGTTGTGCATTACATCTGAGTATTGTTTTAAAACATAGTAAATAGTATAGGCATTTAGTTACTTTTAACCATGGGAATGAAGCTGTTTGTGGAAGAGTTCACGTGTCACCCCATAAAGGGAAAGTGAGTTATCTTTCTAAAAGTACAAATGCCAAGATTGTAATCCTTTTCTCATATCTGAAGGCTAGACAATGTGTTCTGGGAAAGATCTCTTAACCTGACATATGAATGGCTAACCCAGTACTGATTTTGAATTCTGACACTGGTAACAGACGTGGGCAAGACAGCAATTTTTTTATAGAGAGAATCCGGCCAAGAGTCTGCCCTAATGCAATAAAATTAATTACATTTGGACCCAAGATACATGTTCCAGTTAGAACGTGACACAAGCTTTGAAGCAAGTGCCTTGTGCAAAGGTTTTATTTAGCCATATTCAAATACACCCTGTGACAAACGACCAGTCTTACTGGATTTCTTGAAAAATAGTCTGTGTAAATAATTTGACCAATAGGCTTTAAGTGTATTTAAGCGTTTTCCGGTGTCCTGTATATTTTAATAGAAATTACATTGAAAGATTTCCTCATATACCGCAAATGTCCCAATTCAGGAGCTCTGTCTTCTGGTAGCCCATCTTAGCTTTACATTTATCTGCATTGTTTTGGCCTTTTAAATGATAGAAAACGACATGCAGTGCAATAATATGTACAATAAGGAAGGAGACTGCATGACGTGCTCAGGCCCATTTCAAAGGCTGATGAAGTTATGAATGAGAGGACACCTTGTAATGGTACGAACATGTTCATGTTCTTGTCAACTACACTATTTTCGCACAGGCGCGCTCGTGATTAGATGCTGTGTAGGAAACGCGCCACGAGGTACAGTGGTAAACTCTTATCCCTTGGAATACTTCAATGGCTCCCTTTCAGAACAGCCAGCATATCTAGCAAATATAACTGAAAAAAATTGTGCCATTGACCTGCAAGATTCAATTTTACTTTTGTAAAATTATTTTAGGGAAAATCCTAATCTGCAGTGCATCGTGGTAACTCAGTTAGTGCAGATGGGGGCTGGATTTATAACTTTTGCCAGGGCTGGTTTGAGATCCTAGTCTGACCCGGATTAGAACACAATGCTTAATTCGTTTCCATGCAGTTTACAGTGTTCTGTGGTGACTGCCTACGGTGCAGACCGGGCAGTGTCAGTCCCAGTGCGTGGATGTGAGACTGACCGAGCGAGGGAATATGCGAGCCAGAGAGAGAGCACGAGGCTGCAAGAAAAATTGCATAGCAGCTTCAGTCTGAAAATTCAGCAATAGCTATGTGGTGTTCAATAAAAGATTTGACAGGTATGGGAGAAACCAGGTCATCAGGTTTGTGTGTGTGTGTGTGTATGTGTGAGAGAGAGGGAGAGTGATTCTGTTTAAGCATACGTGTCCCTGTGCGGGTGTGTCAATACTGCTCCTACGTGGCATCTCGTGGCAACCTTTGGCGTGCAAGCACACTGCCTGGCAGCCGGTAGGTACAGTATCTGCCATATAGTGCCACACCTTCAATGCTACAAGTATAATTGGAATACCGTGGCTACACATGGCATTGGGTTTTGATCCCTAGCATATAAACGGCCTCACCTGCATGATACTGTCCATGTCAGTCACATGTTGCCCATCCCTGGTATAACCTTGACATTCCTATTTGTTAATTAACCATATTCTATTGAGTTTTTCTTTCATCTCATATAAAGAAAAAATGAAAGCATAACCACATTTAACTGTGCTAAAAATTAAATGTGTTGTAGTAATGCTTGAGGTTCCTGACATCTGGTAGAAATGCCCTGCATAAAGTATTCACCCTCAGCATCTGGGGCCATATTAAGTAAAATGACACGCCGTCTATGTCTAGGCCTGATATATCCTCATTTGGTGCTGTGAAAGCGGACTTCATTACTAATAAATTTGCATTGATTAATAGCTTAGAATTTACATGAATTATGCTAACATAGAGAATTTGAGTGTCTTAGAAAGTGAGGCCACCTAAGTGGCCACCATGACATGTACGGCATTAATAAAGAAATTACATTAATGGTTTGGATAATGTGCACATGTAGAATAAAATGTATTAGTGGATCATACTAATGTATTAACGAAATGTATTTGCTTAAATATACTAGGCATAGAGTAATTATGACATTTTGGGCCTAGTCGACAAGGCCTCATGCTAAGTTCATGGCATGAATAAATGTTCTTAATCCCTTCACTGCCAGGCCTTTCCCCTACTGTGCTGAGCCTTTTTTTTGGCTATTTGGGGCAGTTCGCGCTTAGGCCCTCATACCTTTTTGTCCACACAAGCTATCCATTCCAAATGTGCGTCCTTTTTTTCCAACATCCTAGGGATTCTAGAGGTACCCGGAGTTTGTGGGTTCCCCTGGAGGAGACCAAAAAATTAGCCAAAATACAGAGGAAAATTTCGTTTTTTAAAACAAAAATAGGAAAAAAGGGCTGCAGAAGGCGGCTTGTGGTTTTTGCCCCTGAAAATTACATCAACAAAGGGTTTGCGGTGCTAAAATCACCAGCTTTCGGGAACAGGTAGACTTGAATCAGAAAACAAAATTTTTCAACACAATTTTGGCATTTTGTTGGGACATACCCCATTTTTACTATTTTTTGTGCTTTGAGCCTCCTTCCAGTTAGTGACAGAAATGGGTATGAAACCAATGCTGGATCCCAGAACACTAAACATTTATGAAAAGTAGACAAAATTCTGAATTCAGCAAGGAGTAATTTGTGTAGATCCTACAAGGCTTTCCTCAGAATATAACAGCTGAAATAAAAAAAATATTGAAATTGAGGTGAAAAAAACAGCCATTTGTCTCCACGTTTTACTCTGTAACTTTTTCTTGCAATGTCATATTTTCAAAAGCAATATACTGTTACGTCTGCTAGACTCTTCTGGTTGCGGGGTTATATAGGGCTTGTAGGTTCATCAATAACTCTAGGTACCCAGAGCCAATAAAGGAGCTGCACCTTGCAACGGGTTTTCATTGTATACCGTGCATACAGCAATTCATTTAGTGAAATATAAAAAGTAAGAAATAGGTATCAAGAAAACCTTTGTGTTTCCAAAATGGGGACAAGATAAGGTGTTGAGAAGCAGTGGTTATTTGCACATCTCTGAATTGCGGGGTGCCCATACTAGCATGTGAATTACAGGTCATTTCTCAAATAGACGTCTTTTTTACACACTGTCTTACAATTGGAAGGAAAAAATGTAGAGAAAGACAAGGGACAATAACACTTGTTTTGCTATTGTGTGTGTGTGGGTAGGCCTAATGCTCGTGACAGGAAACGCAACATGAACACATCACATTTTTACATTTAAATCTGACATGTTTCTGCAAAGTGCCTAGCTGTAGATTTTGGCCCCTAGCTCAGCCGGCTCCAAGGGAAACCTACCAAACCTGCGCATTTTTTTAAAACTAGGCACCTAGGGTAATCCAAGATGGGGTGACTTTCGCCAGGTTCTGTTACCCAGCATCCTTTTCAAACCTCAAAAATTGGCTACAAAAACACTTTTTCCTCACATTTCGGTGACAGAAAGTTCTGGAATCTGAGAGGAGTCACAAATTTCCTTCCACCCAACGTTCCCCAAAGTCTCCCGATAAAAATGGTACCTCACTTTTGTGGGTAGGCCTAGTGCCCGCGAAAGGAAATGCCCCAAAACACTATCTGGACACATCAAAATGATCAAATACAAAACTACCTGTTTTTGCAGGGGGCACCTGTGTTTTTGGTCCTGGGCTCATCAGCCATCTAGAGAAACCTACTAAACCCTGACATTTCTGAAAACTAGACACCGAGGGAGTCCAAGGAGGTGTGACTTGCTTGGATCGCCCAATGTTTTCTTACCCAGAATCCTTAGCAAACCTCAAATTTAGCTAAAAAAACACATTTCTGTGTGGGATCACCGCACTGGGACAAATTTCCTGCCACCCAACATTCCCCTCAGTCTCCCGGTAAAAATTATACGTCACTTGTGTAGGTGGGCCAAGTGCTTGTGACAGGGAAGAGCCAACAAAATGTCAACATTTAGGGGGAACAACAGCTGGTCCAAAAGGGCAGTTTGAAAAAAATCATTTTTAGGCTGACAAGTGCAGCAGAATTTGAATCGGTATAGATGAGACAATGCTGGGTGGTAGGAATTTTGTGGATTCCTGCAGATTCCGGAAGGTTCCATCACAAAAATGTGGGGAAAATGTGTGATTTCCTGCAAAGTTGGAGGTTGGCAGGGCATTGTGGGTAAGAAAATGGTGCGGGTGCATGTGAGGGACAAAACCCTGGAATCACCCAGATGTTTAGTTTTCAGATGTGTCTAGGTCTTGTGGATTTTTCTACATTGTAGTGTCCCAAAGTCCATAAAATGCAGCCCTCACCATTCCAAGTGGGACGATTTTGAGAGTAAGCCAAGCTCTCATGTCTTGCAGTGGGATAAGATGTTTTAGTGTGCGAGGGGAGAGCTGAAAGACTGTTACCCCCTTCAGTTAGGATGGGGGCATAAGCAGGCCCATACCGGTTGGTAGCCACCACCCCACTATGTTTTTTTTTTAAAATTCCCTGGCAGCTAGTAGACTTTCTTCCCCCCCGGGTGTGGATCAGGGGTAACTGCCCCATCTGCCCACTGGTGGGCAGAACAACTTTGGCCCCATTTATTTGGAGTAGGGGTATGGCCATACCCCACCCTCTTTTTCTGAAGAAAAATAAATCTTCCCTGGTCTCTGGCGGGCTTTCTGCCTCCCTTGGGGGCGATGGGCCTACCAAAAATAGGCCAATCTGCCCCCAAGGGGGGCAGATATGGCCAACAGTAACGTGCCCCCATGGGGAGCGACCGTTGCCCAAGGGGCTGCCCCCCCAAACAAAACACACACACACACCAATCCCTGGTGCCTATGTGGTTTCTGCCCCCGTTGGCAGATCGGCCTTATAAAAATAGGTTGATCTGTCTCCAAGGGGGGCAGAAATGGCCTAAAATAAATTGCCCCTCCCTCCCCCGCTCGCTCCCCTTGCGTGAAATTGACCTAAAAAAATAAAGATCCCTGGTGTCTAGTGGTTTCTGTCCCCCTTGGGGGCAGAGTGGCCTAACAAAAATAGGCCAATCTGTCCAAGGGGGGAGAAATGGTCTAAATACAATTTGCCCCCCCAGGGGAGCGACCCTTGCCTGCGAGGTCGCTCCCCATATAAAAAAACAAAGTAAACATAAACAAAAATATATCCCTGGTGTCTAGGGGTTTCTGCCCTCCTCCCCCCCACCGGGGGCTGATCGGCCTAATTATAATAGGCTGATCTGCCCCCAGGGGAGGCCTAAAAATATTTGCCCCCCGGGGGAGTGGCCCTTGCCCAAGGGGCCACTCCCCTTATGCGCAAGTATTACACAGAAAAAATCCTTGGTGTATAGTGGTTTCTGCCCCCATTGGGGGCAGATTGGCCTAATAAAAATAGGGCGGGTAGAAATGGCCTAAAATAAATTTGCCTTCCCTGGGGAGCGACCCTTGCCTAATAAAAATAGGCCGATCTTGCCTAAGGGGTTGCTTCCCATCTGTATAACAAACAAAAAAAAATCCCTCCTGTGTAAATGGTTTCTGCCCCCCTTGGGGCAGATTGGCCTAATCAAAATAGGCCGATCTGCCCCCAAGGGGGGGGTAGAAATGGCCTAAAATAAATTTGCCTTCCCCGGGGAGCGACCCTTGCCTAAGGGGTCCCTCCCCTTGCATGAAATTTGCCTTAAAAAAAATCTCCCTGGTGTCTAGTGGTTTCTGCCCCCCTTGGGGGCACATTGGCCTAATAAAAATAGGCCGATCTGCCCCCAAGGGGCAGAAAACGCCTAAATATAATTTGCCCCCAAGGGGCACAACCTTTTCTTAAGGGGTAGCTCCCCACCTCTAAAAAACAGAAAACTGAGAAAAATAATTATCCCTGGCAGGTTTTTGATCCCGCCCCCCCCGGGGGCAGATCGGCCTAGTAACAATATTATTGCCCCAGGGGTCGCTACCGTTATGCCAATTTCTTTTTACAATATAATCCCTGGTGTCTAGTAGGCATTTCAGCAGCCAGATCACTTCACGATCTGGCTGTTGAAATTCTCTGAGAGACTTCAAAGGGAAGGAAATTCCTTTCCTTTTCTTTGAAGCCTCTCGGGCCCCATCACAGGATCGGAAGAGAAATGCAGAGCATTTCTCTTCCAATGGGAGGCGGCCTCTGATGATGTCAGCGTGCGAGCCGTCACTGGGCGGGGTCGGGGTGGAAGGGGAAGGGCTTCCCCTTCCATCACTGCCCTGCGGGGGTAGGAGGGAAGCCCACAGAGGAAGCGCTAGCGCTCCCTCTGTGCTCAGGTGCCAGGACATAATGGTTACCTCATCGGCACAGGAGCACTGTGCCGGCAGACGTAACCATTACGTCCCCGGCACAGAACTGGTTAAATGTTTTTTGTAAAAGCAGAGAATTAACACTTATTCATTGTTCACGCAGTGCTGATCAAATAGATTTGTAACCTTGTAATGTTAAACAAGTTGATGTCTTAAACTTTCTTGTGAGAACTGAATGCTGTAATGTAGTGTACTACCTACGGATACAAATGTACCCTTGATGCGTGAGAAGCAAATGTTCCCAGGATTTAACAGTGGTTTCACTGACTGGAGTTGTGATTGAAACTAAAATGTTTACTCAACAAGACTGGTGATGGGAACGGGAGAGGAGGAGCCAATCATCGACGTTTGAAAGACTGTCTAGTTCTATCATAGATTTGGGAATTAATGTTTATTGGTTCTACTGTGAATGCATGATATTCTGACCAATGGCGGGATGAGAAAATACTTTATTTATTTTTAGTTTAACCCCAACTACATAGAGAAAAGAGTGCAGTTAGTAGTAGATTCTTGTTCCAGTCTAGTTCAAGGAGCAGAGCAGTTCCTGATGTCTTCTCTTCATAACTTTAGCCTTATAGCTTAATTGTGTTTAATGTTATTAATGCTGTTTCTTAGCTTGATGCCCTTTCTAAATTGGTTCAGTTAACTTAGAGCGCAACTGTGGCTGGACCAATCCCTATCACAGTCCCCTGACAATGTTGACCAGACAGATGTCCAACTGACAAAGAAATCACAGCTTGATCCATTCAGGAGAGGTATAACAAATGTTGTTTCTGTTATAGTTCTTTGTTCTTTTCTTAAGGCACCAACCGCTATTTTGTTAGAGCCCTAGTTAGATGTTTCCCAGATTAACTTTTGACTAAATTACTTTTGCATGGAGCCCAAATGTGCCATTCAAATTGGAGGGTTAGTTAGTGTGCCATATGTCAACAAATGTTATTAACAAAGAATTGATTTTATTCATCTGTTGAATCTAGATGTTTGCCATCTCTATTGGTCAGTTATTGTTGTTATTAATTTGTACGGTAACTCTTGAATGTTTAATGATAAATGCTTTGGTTACATTGAGATTCTTCTGTCGCTTTGGTCAGCCTGTGTTGTTTGTATATGCATATCATTTGGTCTTGAGATTAATTTACGATGTTAGCATTGTTAATTTAGGGAAATAAACTTTCTAACTTTACTAAAAGGTGTGGTTATTTATGGCCAAATGGGTCACGGTGCGTAAAGATTACTGACTCAAAGTTTCTGATGATTGATTTGTTAAACTGGTTATATTGTTGCTGGTTAGGTCAAGAGTAGAAATTTGTGTCCATGGTGGATCACTCTTAGCGCGAGTCAAAAGGTCCATCGAACCACTAACATGTCCCCTTATAAATAAATCACCAAAGACCAAATAAGGCCAGACGTGCTCACAGTGCTCCTGATGCAGCTAGGCAGAGTGCTCCATGATGCACACACACAGTGCAGTGTCCGCAGTGCAGGTTCCACCTCATGCCTCCGCAGTGCTGAGTTCAGCATTGAAAGGTGGACTAGCAGTTTAAAACTGTCAGTTCCACTTTCAATATAGAGAGACCAGAATCATTTTTGGAAAGAATAAGGTAGTAGGAATACTCCCGCAAGTGGGTGCAGTGTGTGCAGTGTGTGCCTGCAGCTGCTTGTGGGGCACCTGGAAGACCTGTTCCCTCTCCTGCAAGGTGACATTGTGCGGGGCTCATTAACTGTACGTCCTTTCCCTAGGCGGCACGTTGTCAGTGCACCCCATGGCAACCTTTACTCCGGCGCTCATGTCTGTATACGTTAAAGGGGCTCGGTTGCTTTCACATTTTCATGGGTCATGTAATGTGGGGCCCTAGGCCCTCATGCTGGTAAGTAAGGGGACGCAGACACAGTGGTAGGGTGGTACTGAACTGGCCTCAGGCACGTGCGCCTGGCCTCTTTTATTGGCAGGGTCACCTGACTGGTGACGCCTGTGTTGGGTGGGTGTGGGTTACATCTGTAAGACCAGCCCTCAGCAGAGTGGCTGGCAGAAAGACTAGAATGAGTCCAGCTGGACTCTACATCCCTCCCAAACTTTATTGAGGAACCAAACAAAAGTCCAACCTGTAAAAGAAACAATAACAAAGCACCACAATCAGTCTCTCGGCCTCTAAAAGGCAGACTGCAGAATTGCAGTGGACATGGTGCAGCTGGGAGCACCCGGACACCTCCGCACGAGTCCATAATTTAACCAGGTACAGCTGGGCACGAACACTGTGTGGATGAAGTCCAGATACTTCAGTTGCTTGTCCACGACCTCACAGTTCGCTGGATATTGTTGATCGGGTCCTGCCTGGGCTCATGTGGTCAAAGTCTATTTACAGTTTCTGATGCGGGTGCATCTGGAGCAGTGGGGAGTCCACTGTACACAGTTCTGGACGGCATTCTGACTCTGGAGATTGTCTACCTCCTAAGACTGCAGATGACGTGACGGCCTGGGGCACATGGGAGTCCAGCGGCAGAGAAGCGGCAGTCTTCCCTCTCGTGCCAGATCTCCATCAAGCAGGAGTCTCCTTGAGGCCCTTTCGCGGGCTTCCACAGGACTGTGTGGACTGTGCTTGCCTATCTCAGGCCCAGCAAAGACGTCTCAGAGGAACAGCCTACAGGACCACATCCTAGTCTCGCATGGAGCCACAAAGGTTGTTGATGCAGGGTCCGCTTGCTCGAGCCATCCGGATTCAGGTGCTCTGGCCATAGTGCAAAGTCTTCAGGTGACCAGTCTCTCGATATGAGACCTCCGTGCTTCCGGATGCCTGACGTGGAGCTGTCTCAGATGCATTCTCTCAGCGATATTCCGCTCTCACAGGAATTTGTTGGAGGCCCTTGTCCCTGGATTGCGGCGGGACTGCGTGGGCTGTGCGGGCCAACGTCGGCCACGCCAAAGGAGTCTCTCTGAACTCTTAACAGGGCCACGTCCTAGTCTTGTGCAACCCCAAGGGTGGATGGTCCAAATGATCTGGTCTGCTCTCACCGGCAGGCGTCTGGTTCACAGAGCTCATGGCAAGTGTTCAGATGATAAGTTTCTACGTTGCCAGACATGCCTTGTCAGCATCGGTTCTTGTTGCTGACTGTCTCCACTCAGGTGGTGCTGTGCTCCTCCTTCGATGATTGGGCGATGCACCACATCATGATGATGATGTTTTTTTTTCATCCTTTTGCAGATCAAACAGGTGGCGGCGGCTTCGTCAGCGGAAGGACCACTTGATGGACATAGGGGCCACGGCGGGTCTTGTGTGGCCTGTGCAGTCGGCGTCAGGGATGCCATCACAGCCAAGCAGCCGGTGACAGGTGACAGGTCGGTCGTACTGGGAAGCGTGGGGGACCACCCACATCGCTGTCTTCAGTGACTTCTGCTCACCCCAGTGACTGTCTTGTACTGATGGGTACCTCCTCATCTGCTCGCACGAGTCCTCAGTTGTGTCACTCTACTTCCTTCCACTTTCACACCTGCGATGGAGTTGATCTGTGGTGTGACCGGTCTGTCACACTCCTCTCATCATTTCTTGTTGGCATCATGCCACTCTGTCTTCTCCTTGGTGTGGCGTCGTGCCACAGGTCACATGTTGCGGCACATGGACCTTGCGCTGCACCTCTGCTGGTACATCTTCCTCTTTGTCCTCGATGTGGCGTTGTGCCACAGGTCTCATGTTGCTTCACACGGACCTATCACTGCACCTTCGCTGGTGCATCTTCCTCTTCGTCCTCAATGTGGCGTTGTGCCACAGGTCGCATGCTGCCTCACATGGACCTATCACTGCACCTCCTCTGGTGCATCTTGCTTGGTCGCAGCCTCTCACAGGCTGAGTCCTGCGGGTAGGACATGATCTGCTCTTCAGGCAGACCTCACCCGGTCTGGTCCGTTCCCGGATCCTCTTGGTGGACCTCTCTCTTCTCCTTCTCTTCACTCGATGGCGCCATTCTTGCGCCTTGAGGCTGCGCTGTTACGGCGCTCACTCCTGCCATCTGCTCTGGCAGGGTCGGTCAGTTCACGCTGTGATCGACAGCACTCACCCCCTTCCTTGTACCAATGGGGCTGGGGCTGCGACGGCTTCACTTCTCCTCTTTCCTCCACCCATTGCTCCGTCGTAGGTTCATGTCTGCAACCACGTGGGGTTGCAGATCCCATCCTCGTCGCCATTGTAATGTGGGGCCCTAGGCCCTCATGCTGGTAAGTAAGGGGACGCAGACACAGTGGTAGGGTGGTACTGAACTGGCCTCAGGCACGTGCGCCTGGCCTCTTTTATTGGCAGGGTCACCTGACTGGTGACGCCTGTGTTGGGTGGGTGTGGGTTACATCTGTAAGACCAGCCCTCAGCAGAGTGGCTGGCAGAAAGACTAGAATGAGTCCAGCTGGACTCTACAGGTCATACCTTCATTCAGATGAAGAAAGTCCCCCTTGCGATCGCGCAGACCGAAAATACGCGCCTTTACTACCCATATCACGGAAAGGGCCAGGCGCCTGCAGAGGCAAGAAAATCACCTTTCACTACTGCCCTGATAATTGACATGTAGATTGTCCTTTGATAACCTCATCAGGCTGTCGGATTCACAATGATTAATTGATGTTTCTCCTCGGGGATTTAGCTTCAGGGCCAATATATAGTTTCTTAGTTTGGTCGTAGGCAACGAGTCGTTTCTCCAATTGTCTGTGTCGGTTTCTCTCTAGGAAGCAGCAGCACTGCATGAAGTTTTGATGAACCATCTTTCCCCTTCCACACACCAGAGGGCAGTGTTTACTAGTCAGTGATATAACCAGTACAAAAGAATCCTCTTTGTAAAGTTCCATACACACCACGGTGGTCCCATAATACAAGTGCAAACAGGCATTGTCAAAGTCAGAAGGTCTCCTATGCAAAACATTCGCTTTGTCAATTTTGTATTTATGAGGTATGGTATGACCTATCATTGCTTGGCATTGCTTGCTATAGTATGTCATTGGATGGTGTGGTATGGTCTATTATTGTGTGGTATGACCAGTCATTTTATATTATGGTATATTATGGCCTGTTATTAATATGGTATGACCTGCCATTGTCTAGCATGTTATGGGGTGGTATGGCATGTCATTGTATATTATGGTATAACATTGCCTGACATTATATGGTATGACCTGTCATCGTATAATACGACATGGCATGGATTGTCGTGGTATGCCTTGGTTGAATATACTAGTAGCAAGTTCATTACCATGCATGCTCTTGCTGAGGCGATCATTTGAGTTCCATCAGAATGGACAGTATATAAGTTATTCAGAAAGTGAGTTGTAGTAAATTGATCCATACAGTATTAACAGGATGTGTAAGAGACTTGGGACACCTCTGCATAAGCTCGTGATTCATTGTTTACAACATACGTATCCCGAGTTTGAAATATGAGTGTCGGTAAACATATTATGCATATATCGGGCATGTAGTTGCGCGGTGCTACACGAGTCACCTGGATGGAAATGAGCATCAACTTGCTCAAGGGTATAAATCGCTTGCATAATGTTAATTTATGCTTTCCATAACTTGGGCACGCTGCATGTGCTTCAGTGTAGGCCTTCTTACTTCCGAAGTATTTGTAGACCGTGACAGTGCTGAGGTCATGAGTCACACAGCGTCCAACGATGTGTCGTGGCGCATACAGCCGTTGTATGGAAATGCTCTCAAATACCTGTAAGACCTCATAGAAACAAAAGTTATTTAAAAAAAATCCTTGGTGTGTTCGCATTCGGCTGTGAAACGTTGCAGTTTTCATGCAGACGTGGTGCGAATGGATTGCATGCCACGCAGCAGAAAACAGCCACATGAAGGAATTGAAATCGTCGAATTTAAAGCATCTAGGCTTCTTAACCCCTTAGCTGCTGGGCCACAAATTTCCTTTCACCCAGCGTTCCACCAAGTCTCCTGATAAAAATGATACCTCACTTGTGTGGGTAGGCCTAGCGCCCGCGACAGGAAATGCCCCAAAACACAACGTGGACACATCCCATTTTTTGACAGAAAACAGAGCTGTGCCTACCTGTAGATTTTTGCCTCTAGCTCAGCCGGCACCTAGGGAAACCTACCAAACCTGTGCATTTTGTTAAAACTAGAGACCTAGGGGAATCCAAGATGGGGTGACTTTTGGGGCTCTGACCAGGTTCTGTTACCCAGAAGCCTTTGCAAACCTCAAAATGTGGCTAAAACAACACATTTTCCTCACATTTCGGTGACAGAAAGTTCTGGAATCTGAGAGGAGTCACAAATTTCCTTCCACACAGCATTCCCCCAAGTCTCCCGATAAAAATGATACCTCACTTGTGTGGGTAGGCCTAGCGCCCGCGACAGGAAATGCCCCAAAACACAACGTGGACACATCACATTTTTTCATAGAAAACAGTGCTTACCTGTGGATTTTTGCCTCTAGCTTAGCCGGCACTTGGGGAAACCTAGCAGACCAGCGCATTTTTGAAAACTAGAAACCCAGGGGAATCCAAGATGGGGTGACTTGTGGGACTCTGACCAGGTTCTGTTACCCAGAATTCTTTGCAAACATCAAAATTTGGCCAAAAAAACACTTTTTCCTCTCATTTCGGTGACAGAAAGTTCTGGAATCTGAGAGGAGCCACAAATTTCCTTCCACCCAGCATCCCCCCAAGTCTCCCGATAAAAATGGTACCTCACTTATGTGGGTAGTCCTGGTGCCCGCGACAGGAATAGATCACACAACGGTCAATGTTGGTCCTTACATGAGGCAGCTGTTGACCCTGGGGTGATCCATTCCTGGTGCAGGCACTAGGTGTAGGCACTCAAGTGGGGTAGTGTTTTTATCAGGACAGGTGAGGAATCACTGGGTGGTAGGAATTTTGTGGATCCCAGCATATTCCTGTAGTTTGTGTGACAGAAATGCGCGAAAAATAGAGTTTTTATTCAACATTTCAGCTTTGCAGGGTATTCTGGGTAAGAAAACTTTGGGGAATCCACACAAGTCACTCCTCTGTGGACTCCCCCGAATGTCTAGTTTCCAGAAATGTTTGGGTTTAGTGTGTTTCTCTATATGGCCGCCGAACCCAGGACCAAAAACACAGGTGCCTGCCTTACAAAACCAGTTTGTTTTGCGATAGATCATTTTGATGTCTCCACAATTTGATATGGGCGGTGGAATTTGGGGCTGAACTAAATTGGGGAGCTCCCAAGAGAGCACTCTCTCTCTCTCTCTGCTTGCCGCCACATTCACCTGCTCTCTGGGTTGGGCTAACCCACTATTACCCAGTTGCACAGACTGCTTGCGAAGGGACAGCAGGACTGTCCTCATCACCTCCCTCATAATGTACTGGAAGAGGAGTTATCGAATGGGACTCCTCCGACTGAAAAATCACTCCCATAGTCTGCGCCATTGTCCTATCCCTCAGATGCTGTCTCAGTATCTGATGTCTCAGTCTCTGATCCTATGTCAGAGCTGTCCTCTATAACCCGAGTGGCGGCAGCTGTCATCCATCAAGATGCCATCTCTGCTATTGGCTAAACTGTTGCTCTAAAACACTAGCCTACGTAGACAGTCACAAAATCGATGTTGTGTGTGAGATACGTGCAACAGTAGAGGCCACCTTACCTGCGCTTCTTCCCTCAATCAGCACGTTCTTTCAAGACACTCAAAAAACACCTTGTCACATACCATTCATCACAGTCTTTAGCACCTCCTGCGCCCAGTCCAACAATCATTATTGGTGCTCCCACTCCCTCCTCCTCGGATTCCCTCATTACCACCCAGCAAAAGTGCCCTTCATCTCTCCATAGCCGCCCTCCACCCCGCACATACATTTCATTTGTATTATAGCGCAGGTAATGGCTGACTTTACTAATGTACTCCGCTATTTACATAAAATACAGATTTGCTCTTTGCAGTAGGCATATAAACCTTCTGCGCTTCTTTATGGCACTAAAACTGCCACTAGACAAGTCTGACCCTTTTGTAGCAGAAACATAATCACAATACTTACTTGACTTTTTTATTGCTGCCTAAAAGCTACAGTTGAAAAGCGTCAGTTGAAGTATGTGCATAGCTTTGAAGACGCAAGCTGCAACTGCAAGACAACTGGTGGCAAATATATATATATATATATATATATCACTTTTATATGGGGGTCTGGTTTTCCTGAGGGGCAATCGCAGCCCCCAGGGAAACCACACACATATTGACAAAAGTGATATATATATAGATATATCTCTATATATCTATCTACATAGATATATCTATATATATATCTATAGATCTATCTATAGATATATCCATGTACATAGATATATCTACATAGATATATCTATATATATCTATCTATATATATATATATAGATCTTTTTTTTTTTTTTTTTGTATGGTTTCCTTGGGGGCCAAACCATACAACAACTAAAAAAAAATATTGCCCCCACAGGGGGTCGCCCTGCCCACGGACGACCCCCTGTCCATTTATTTGTATTTATTTTTTTTAATAATTTTTTTTTTAGCCCCCGGGGGCGCAATCGCACCCCCCCCCCCCCCCCCCAGGGGGCACCTACCTTTAAAAAATAATATATATATATGCCCCCGGGGGGCGGCCCGTTTTCCAAGGGGGGCGACCCCCCCAAGTGAAATCCCTGGTGTCTAGTGGTGTTTCCTGGCCCCCGATTGCAGCTGTGCTGCGATCGGGGGGCAGGAAACACTTTCAGAAGGCCGCGTAAGAAAGGGGAGAGTCTCCCCTTTCTTACGAGGCCTTCCTGAACGTGGGGAAGGCCGTTTGTGGCCGTTTTCGGCGCGCTTATGTTACAAAGGGGCGGGTGGGGGGTGGGGGGAGACACGGAAGAGTCGCACCCGAGGATTTATTAACCCCCTCCCTGGTGTCAGCCACTGGTCCTGACCCGCACCAGGAAGGTAGTGTGGCTGACGCCCGCACTAAAGAGTGTGCTTGATGGCCACAGTTAAGCTGGAGCTGCCTTTTGTTTTGTTTACCTGCGGGTAATATGCGCTATATAAATCCTACAGTACCATCAATCCGCTCCTGCTTGAAAAGCTGTGAAACAGTATCTTTTATGAAACCAATCTTGCCTTCTGTCTCTTGTCACTGGAGAATGGTATTTTATAGTGTTAAAGCAGTGCTTTAAATGGCCCGGTACTGTCCGGTACTGAGTACCAGAACTTTTTTATTTTGAAAGGGAGAGTACCGACACTTCTTTAAAAAAAATAGTAATACTTTTAATTGGAGAGCACCAGCACTTCTCAGAAACAAGTAGGTACTCTGGTTCAGAGTACCGGCACTTCTATTTTTCCATTTCAAGCACTGGTTTAAAGTACATCGTAGACAAGGTACACAGTTACAAGCCAAAAGTCAAAAGAAATTTTGGATACTAATATTATAAACCTCGATTCACAAAATAAGGATTTCAGTAATTTCTTATGCTGAATCTCAATTAGAACTACAGAAAATTCATAAATATGCAAAGTTCCCCGTCATAAGTATATGGTTAGGGGTGAGTACATAGGACAGTTATTAGGAGAGGAGCTGAGGTATCCATTGAAATGGGGAGGAACACTCTAGGGTCAACTTTGTGGGCGTGTATTAAGAAATATTCTCACTGCCTTTTAATGTCAAATTTGATCAGTTGGCAATACTGGCCAAAATTGCAGATGTATGTGAACACATTTAGTGTTAAAGTGCCATCCCCGCCCCATATTTTGAGAGGGAAATGTTTTTTCCACATCAGCAAATTGTTTTGCATGTCAAGATAAAAAAAAAAAATGCGAAAAAATATATATGTAAAAACACTGTTAATCAGCAGGAGTAACTGTAGGAAAGGAGGAACATGTTTGCTAATCTGTGATTTGTGTAGATTTCCTATGCATACTGTTTGAGAGTATGTGAATTCTGAAAAAGTTGGAAATTTATGCTAATTGCCAGTTGAACACTCCGAATCATAGATGTAACTTTTTGTTGCTAATAGGGTTTTTGGTGGCTAAGTTGTGTACACAACATTGCGTTCACAGAAAAATTAGCCTAGCTGCTAAGTAGCATTCTGTATTCTTTAGCACAGAATTTATGATTATTTTGACAGGCTTTATGCGTTCTACCCTCCTGCGAATTCCAGTTACAAATGGTTTCTAGTGGACATTGGACTACAAAACACAGAGGAGAGTCTGTTGGTGAGGTAAAAATACCAACTGACACCAGTAGGGCTGCCTCTTTTCTTGAACACCTTTTTAGGTCTTACCTCCACAGCGTGTGCTTCTTGATGTATAGTTTACAATTCATTGGGACAACAACCAGCCCACAGCATAGCAGCATAGTTGTTGTCCTTGTCATTTGCAAACTTTGGATTGCCTAGCTCCCATAGGCGTCAGTTCTTTTCTTGTGTTGGCTCCTTCTTGGAGCATGGACCAAGTACGTGTTCTTTCTCCTCTTTGTTCTTCTTTGTCTTTTTGCAAAACACTTTCTTTAATATAAGGGTTTCTGTATTATTCCTGGATGTGCAATGTGCTTTCCTCCTTTTAATGCATGCATACACTTCTTATTTATGTTGCTTTCACTCTATCTGCTGTCTCTATCAACGCTTGAGTTACTTACACCCTGTACTAATCTACAACACTCCTCTCTGCGCCACTCTACTCTATGCTACTCCATACAGTGCCACTCTTTGTCAAACTACTATACACTGCTCTCCTTTTTGCCACTCTATGCCATGCCACTCTACGCTGTGCCAATCCATTCCACTCAACACTACTATATGCTACTCCATTCTACTCCACAGCCCTCTACTTTACGTCAATCTTTTCCACTCATTCTATGCCACTTCATTCTACAGTACTGTACTCCATGCCACTCTATTCCACTCTCTGCCACTCTACTCCACTCACCTCCACCCCACTTTACACTATTCTACTCTGAGTAACTCTGCTCCACTCCACACACTGTACTCTGCGTCACTCCACGCAGCTACACCCCACTGTATGCCATACCACTCCACACCACTCTATGCCACTCTCCAGCTCTCGATGCCACTCCTCACTACTCTACGCCTCTCATCTGTATGCTACTCTACACCACCCTTTCACTCTACTCTACTGCCATGCCACTCTACTCCAGTCACTCTACTCTACGGCACTCTACTCTACGCTGTGCCACAAACTTTTAGCCATGATGCAGAGTAACCACACTGCTGTCCAATATGGCTGAAGAACATTGGCAAAGCCAATAGCTCTCACATGGGCGAGACATATTGACATCAATCAATCAGGAATTTGTAAAGCACACTATTCACCCGTGAGGGTCTCAAGGCACTGACATTGCCACTGCTTATCTCTGTAGTGCTCTCATATCAATTGCATGCACAAGTGCTACAGAAAAAATAACCAATTCCCTATCACAAGTCTGTGGGTATCCCCTGAAGGAGACCATGAAATTAGCCAAAATACAGCTAAAATCACGTTAAAAAAAACAACAACAAAATGGAAAAAAGGGCTGCAGAAGAAGGCTTGTGTTTTTTCCCCTTAAAATGGCATCAACAAAGGGTTTGTGGTGGTAAAATCACCATCTTCCCAGCTTTCAGGAACAGGCAGACTTGAATAGGAAAACCACATTTTTCAATACAATTGTGGCATTTTACTGGTAGTACCCCATTTTTACTATTTTTTGTGCTGTTAGCTTCCTTCCGGTTAGTGACAGAAATGCATGTGAAACCATTGCTGGATCACGGACAGCTAAACATTTCTGAAAAGTAGACAAAATTCTGAATTCAGCAAGTAGTCATTTGTGTAGATCCTACAAGGTCTTCCTTCAGAAAATAACAGCTGAAATAAAATAAAAAATATTGAAATTGAGTTCTAAAAAACAGCAATTTTTCTCCGTGTTTTACTCTGCAACTTTTTCCTGCGATGTCAGATTTTTGAAATCAATATACTGTTACGTCTGCTGGACCCTTCTGGTTGCAGAGATATATAGTGCTTGTAGGTTCATCAAGAACTCTAGGTACCCAGAGCCAATAAATGAGCTGCACCTTGCAATGAGTTTTCATTGTATACCGGGCTTACAGCAATTCATTTGGTGAAATATAAAGACTGAAAAAAAGGTATCAAGGAAACCTTTGTATTTCCAAAGTGGGAACAAGATAAGGTGTTGAGAAGCAGTGGTTATTTGCACATCTCTGAATTCCGGGGTCCCCATACTAGCATGTGAATTACAGGGCATTTCTCAAATAGACGTCTTTTTTACACATTGTCTTACATTTAGAAGGAAAAAATGTAGAAAAAGACAAGGGGGCAATAACACTTGTTCTGCTATTCTGTGTTCCCCGAAGTCTCCCAATAAAAATGGTACCTCACTTGCATGGGTAGGCCTAATGCCCTCAACAGGAAATGCAACATGGACACATCACATTTTTACATTGAAATCTGACCTGTTTTTTGCAAAGTGCCTAGCTGTGGATATTGGCCTCTTACTCAGTCAGCACCTAGGGAAACCTACTAAACCTGTGCATTTTTTAAAACTAGACACCTAGGGGAATCCAGGATGGGGTGACTTGTGGGACTCTCACCAGGTTCAGTTACCCAGAATCCTTTGCAAACCTCACAATTTGATTTAAAAAAACACTTTTTCCTCACATTTTGGTGACAGAAAGTTCTGGAATCTGAGAGGAGCCACAGATTTCCTTCCACCCAGTGTTTCCCCAAGTCTCCCAATAAAAATGTTACCTCACTTGTGTGGGTAGGCCTAGTGCCCGCGAAAGGAAATGCCCCAAAACATTATGTGGACACATCAAAATTATCAAATACAAAACTAGCTGTTTTTGCAAGGGGGAGGACCTTGCGTTTTTGGTCCTGGGCTCAGCAGTCATATAGGGAAACCTACCAAACTCAAACATTTCCGAAAACTAGACACCCGAGGGAGTACAGAGAGGTGTGACTTGCGTGGATCCCCCAGTGTTTTCCTATCCAGAATGCTCAGCAAACCTCAAATTTAGCTAAAAAATCACATTTTGCCCACATTTCGGTGTGGGATCACCGCACGGGGACAACTTTCCTACCACCCAACGTTCCCCTCAGTCTCCCAGTAAAAATGATACCTCACTTGTATAGGTGGGCCAAGTGCCTGTGACAGGGAAGAGCCAAAAACATGTTTGAAATTGAGGGGGAATCAAAGCGGGTCCAAAAGGCAGTTTGAACAAAATGATTTTTAGGCTGACCAGTGAGACAGAATTTTTATTGGTATAGATGCGACAATGCTGGGTGGTGGGAATTTTGTGGATTCCTGAAGATTCAGGAAGGTTCCATCACAAAAATGTGGGGAAAATGTGTGATCTCCAGCAAAATTGAAGGTTTGCATGGCTTTGTGGGTAAGAAAATGGTGGGGGGTGCATGTGAAGCACACCACCCTGAACTCAGATGTGTCTAGGTCTTGTGGATTTTTCTACATGGCAGCGTCCCAAAGTCCAAAAAATGGAGGCCTCGCCATTCCAAGTGGGACGATTTTGAGAGACAAGCTCTCATGGCCCAAATGTAAAACCCAAAATAATCAAATGCCCTCTTGCTTGCCGTGGGATAAGATGTTTTTGTGTTCGGGGAGAGCACAAACTGTTAACCCCTTCAGGGGTATAACCATGCTCATACTGGTTGGTAGCCACCAGCCCACTATTTCTATTTTAATTCCCTAGCATCTAGTAGGCTTTCTGCTCCCCCCCCTCCCAGGGAGTGGATCGGGGGTAATTGCCCTATCTGCCCACCGGTGGGCAGAACAACTGTGGCCCCATTTATTTGGGGTGAGGGTATGGCCATACCCCCCCCTCTTTTTTTGAAAAAAAATCTTCCCTGGTCTCTGGTGGGCTGTCTACCCCCCTTGGGGGCAGATCGGTCTTCCAAAAGTGTAAGTTTACCCTTGTGAATCAGGCCCTAAATGTGTTTACCTCTAATATTTAGGGATAGAGACATGTGTTTTCAATATTGTAACACAGCAGCAGCTCACTAATATTATTAAAAATACCCCCCTCCCTTTCCCTGTTTTGATCTAAAAGAAACGTTTTCTATGGATGTTGCATGAATCATAAACATAACATTTCTCTGCCAAGTGTCTGTAGTAGACTCCCACACATCACCCACATTGAAAATAAAATTAAAGGAAACCGTATTCAAAACAATTGTTGGAAGAATTATTCAAGGTTTTCAAAGCAAGGCTCTCTGCACACCAGAGCTGGCTCTATCAGGGGCCCCTGTTCATGTCTTAAAACGTCTCTGGATAGGATTAGGTCTGCAGTGGTGTTGGTACCGTGCCCAGCCAACAACTGGAACCCTGCAAAGGTCGCCACCTGTCACATTGATTTGTAGTGCTCTCACCCATCTGCTGCCATGCCAGTGTTACTCCTTGCTCGGTATGCTCGAATTGCCATGTCAGAACTGTAGTCTTTTTGCTCTGTTTGCTGCCTGCTGCTCATGCTCCTGCCAGGAGGGGGTGTAACTTAAAGATGCACTTTACAAGCGACAACCGCAACTGCATGTTTTTCATTTGCAGTCATGGTGGTCTGGGCTGAAGCAGCATCTCTGATGATTTTCAGGATGAGTACCGTCTGGCCTCTACAGCAGAGACAGGCTCTAAGCACTATCGCCATCTTCCTCCCTTCTGGGTGTGGGAGTAGATTGAACTAATAAATTTCATGCTGATTAAGGGTAAATTTAGGTTTGTACCACAAGCCCTTAACTAAGCATTAGTGAGGCCTGCACTTCTCGTTCTAGCGGTCATGCAGTGTTTTTATGATGGAAGATGTGACATTACGGCAAGAGATGCCTACTTTGGAACACGGGAACCAGATTCTTGTCTCAGCGTCGCTCAGTATCCTGTGATTCTGGGCAAATCACCTAATCTCCCCGTATTAATACATGGCAACACTTTAGAAGAGAATATGGGAGATTTTAAAAAAAACTAATTGTGAGAATGTGTTTCTCCTATGACTTCTTTTGAAGCAGAGGCAATTTCAGGCTGGAGACAGCCAAAATAAAGTCATTTTTGGCTTAACAAATCGTGGGTCTTCCGCCCGAATCCAGTCTATTGGCATATATGGTAAATGAAAAATGTAATTAACGTGTGACCATGTGTAATGTAATTGGTGCTCATGTAAATTACTCCAGTACCTCCTGGGCATGTCCGTTCTATACAAAAACTGGGGGGAAAAAACATTACTGCTCCAGCGTCGTGTTCTGTCCCTGTAAACATTTCTGTTGACTAAAACATAGGGTTAGACTAGCCAACAAAATAACGGAGAGCCAAACCAGCGCTAAGCCAAGGGTCTGGATTGGATCTTGTGGCCCGTGCACCAGCCAAGCCCTGATCACTTTTGCTATGTAAGTCATACAACAAACATCACATAAAATATGATAGTCTATTCATAATTCCCAAAAATGTATTCCTTTAACCTGTTCGGTGCAGGCGTCGGCCACTGGCAAATGCCCACACTACCTCCCTGGTGCGGGTCATGACCAGTTGCCGACACCAGGGAGGGGGTTAAAAAATCCTCAGGTGTGTTGCACCTGAGGATTTATTTTTTTTAAATACCCTGGGAGACACGGAAGACCGTCCGTGTCTCCCCCTGGTCCCCCACCCGCCCCTTTGTGATGATGTCACTATTGTTTTTCTCCATCGGAGAGGGAAGCGACCTTGCGGCCTCTTCTTGCTTCAGTGGGGAAAACTGCCCCAAACGGCCTTCCCGACGTTCGGGAAGGCCTCATTTGAAATGGGAGACTCTCCCCTTTCAAACGAGGCCCTCCCGAACGGGTTCCAGGAAACACCCACTAGACACCAGGGATTTCACTTGGGGAGGGTCGGCCCCCTCGCCAAACGGGCCACCCCACAACGCAGGGGCACTTTTTTTTTTTTTTTTTTTAAAGGTAGGTTTACCCCTGGGGGGGGGGGGGGTGATCGGGCGCGATTGCACCCCACCCCCTAGGGTGTAAAAAAATAGAAAAAATAAATTAAAAAACTAAATGAAATGGACAGGGGGGCGCCCGTGAGCAGGGGACCCCCTGTGCGGGCAATAATCTTTTTTAACAGCTGTATGGTTTCCCTGGGGGCCACTATAGCACCCAAGGAAGCCATATAGCTAATAAAAAATATAGATCTATATATATAGATCTATATATAGATATATCTATAAACAGATAATATATCTATATATAGATATGTATGTGTATATATATATATATATATAAATATATATATATATATATATATATATAGAGAGAGAGAGAGAGAGAGAGAACATGCTGATTGAGGGAAGAAGCGAAGGTAAGGTGACCTCTACTGTTGCAGCTATCACCCACCAGCAATTTTGTGACTGTCTACGTAGGCTAGCGTTTTAGAGTGACCGTTTAGCCAGTAGCAGAGATGGCATCTCGTTGGATAACTGCTGCTCAAGCCCTAACTCAGGTTATAGAGGACAGCTCTGACGTAGGATCAGAGACTGAGACAACAGATACTGAGACAGCATCTGAGGGATAGGGCAACAGCGCAGACTCTGGGATTGATTTTTCAGTCTGAGTCCCATTCAATAACTCCTCTTCCAGTGATAATGAGGGAGGTGATGACCGTCCTGCTGCCCCTTCGCAAGCACAGTCTGTGCAGCGGGACAATAGCGGGCTGGCCCAACCCAGAGAACAGGTGCATATGGCGGCAAGCCCAGAAAGAGTGCTCTCTTGGGAGCTCCCCATTTTAGTTCAGCCCCAAATTCCACCATCCAAATCGAATTGTGGAGACATCAAAATTATCTATCACAAAACAAACTGGTTTTGTAAGGCGGGCACCTGCGTTTTTTTTCCTGGGCTCGGTGGCCGTATAGGGAAACGTACCAAACCCAGACATTTCTGGAAACTAGATAGCCAAGGGAGTCCACAGAGGTTTGACTTATGTGGATTCCCCAAAGTTTTCTTACCCAGAATACCCTGCAAAGCTGAAATGTTGAATAAAAACTCTATTTTTTCTTGCATTTCTGTTAAACAAACTGCAGGAATATGCTGGGATCCACACAATTCCTCCCACCTAATGTTTCCCCACCTGTCCTGATAAAAACGCTACCCCACTTGAGTGCCTGTACCTATTGCTTGCGTCAGGAATGGAATCACCTCAGGGCCAACAGTTGCCCTCATGTAAGGACCAGCATTGACCGTTGTGTGATCTATTCCTATTGCGGGCACTAGGCCTACCCACACAAGTGAGGTACCATTTTATCAGGAGACTTGGGGAATGCTGGGTGGAAGGAAATTTGTGGCTTCTCTCAGATTCCAGAACTGAGGAAAAAGTGATTTTTTTTTTGCCAAATATTGAGGTTTGCAAAGGATTCTGGGTAACAGAACCTGGTGAGAGCCCCACAAGTCACCCATTCTTGGATTTCCCATGGTGTCTAGTTTTAAAAAATGCACTGGTTTGGTAGGTTATCCTAGGTGCCAGGTGAGCTAGAGGCGAAAATTCAAAGCTAGGCACTTTGCAAAAAACAGGTCTGTTTTCTTTGGGAAAATATGATGTGCCCATGTTGTGTTTTGGGGCATTTTCTGTTGCGGGCACTAGGCATACCCACACAAGTGAGGTACCATTTTTTTTGGGAGACTTTGGGGAATGCTGGGTGGAAGGAAATTTGTGGCTCCTCTCAGATTCTAGAACTTTCTTTCACTGAAATGTGAGAAAAAAGTGTTGTTTTTGGCCACATTTTGAGGTTTGCAAAGGATTCTGGGTAACAGAACCTGGTGAGAGCCCCACAAGTCACCCCATCTTGGATTCCCCTAGGAGTCTAGTTTTAAAAAATGCACAGGTTTGGTAGGTTTCCCTAGGTGCCGGCTGAGTTAGAAGCCAAAATCCACAGCTAGCAACTTTGCAAAAAACAGCTCTGTTTTCTTTGGGAAAATGTGATGTGTCCACGTTGTGTTTTAGGGCATTTCCTGTCGCAGGCACTAGGCCTACCCACACAAGTGAGGTACCATTTTTATCAGGAAATTTGGGGGAATGCTGGGTGGAAGGAAATTTGGGGCTCCTCTCAGATTCCAGAACTGTCACCGAAATGTAAGGAAAAAGTGTTTTTTTGGCCAAATGTTGAGGCTTGCAAAGGATTCTGGGTAACAGAAGCTGGCCAGAGCCCCACAAGTCACTCTATCTTGAATTCCCCTAGGTGTCTAGTTTTTAAAAAATGTGCAGGTTTGGTAGGTTTCCTTAGGTGCCGACTGAGCTAGAGGCCAAAATCCACAGCTAGGCACTTTCTAAAAAACATGTCAGTTTTCAATATAAAAATGTGATGTGTCCATGTTGCGTTTCCTGTCGCTGGCATTAGGCCTACCCACACAAGTGAGGTACCATTTTTATCTGGAGACTTGGGGGAACACAGAATAGCAGAACAAGTGTTATTGCCCCTTGTCTTTCTCTTCATGTTTTCCTTCCAAATGTAAGACAGTGTGTAAAAAAAGACGTCTATTTGAGATATGCCCTGTAATTCACATGCTAGTATGGGGACCCTAGAATTCAAAGATGTGCAAATAACCACTGCTTCTCAACACCTTATCTTGTGCCCATTTTGGAAATACAAAGGTTTTCTTGCTACCTATTTTTCACTCTTTATATTTCAGCAAATGAATTGGTGTATACCCGGTATAGAATGAAAACCCATTGCAAGGTGCAGCTCATTCATTGGCTGTGGGTACTTAGGGTTCTTGATGAACCTAACCCCCTATATATCCCCGCAACCAGAAGAGTCCAGCAGATGTAATGGAATATTGCTTTCAAAAATCTGACATTGCAGGGAAAAGTTACAGATTACAACATGGAGAAAAATTGCAGTTTTTTTACCTCCATTTCAATTTTTTTATTTTTTATTTCAGCTGTTATTTTCTGTAGGAAAACCTTGTAGAATCTACACAAATGACTCCTTGCTGAATTCAGAATTTTGTCTACTTTGAGAAGTGTTTAGCTTTCTGGGATCCAGCATTGGTTTCGCACCCATTTCTGTCACTAACTGGAAGGAGGCTGAAAGCAAAGAAAATAGTAACAATGCGGTATGTCCCAGTAAAATGCAAACATTGTGTTGAAAAATGTGGTTTTCTGATTGACGTCTGCCTGTTTCTGAAAGCTGGGAAGATGGTGATTTTAGCACCGCAAACCTTTTGTTGATGCCATTTTCAGGGAAAAAAAACACAGGCCTTCTTCGGCAACCTTTTTTTCCCATTTTATTTTTTCAAATAAATGCTATTTTTGCTGTATTTTGGCTAATTTCTTGGTCTCCTCCAGGGGAACCCCATAAACTCTGGGTACCTTTAGAATTCCTAGGATGTTGGAAAAAAGGACGCAAATTTGGACAAAATGTTATGAAGGTCTAAGTGCGAACTACCCCAAATAGCCAAAAAAGGGCTCAGCACTGGGGGCAGGGGGGAAGGTCCAGCAGCTAAGGGGTTAGTATTCAAAAGTTTTGACATTAGTATGCCAATTTTTAGAAACGCACTGAGAAGTAATTTAAGTGATAGTTATTAAATAGGAACTATTATTGAACTAGGAGGCAAAACAATTGTCCTGTAAACATGTATGTGGCCTGCATTTTTACAGAGCAATATGATAGTCTATTAAATCAAACACAGTAAGTCTTTGTCCAACTGGTATTCCGAAGTCTGAATATTTGAAATTGTTTTCACACCCCATAATGAAGAAAAAAGAGTTTGGGCGAAGTAAAATATTTTCCTAAGATAAAATTCAAGCAGGGAAGCCGCGATTTATCTAGGAATTCTGGTTTCATTTTGTACAAATCAGCGAGTAAACGGGTATCTATTCGTCTTACTTCATGAAAAGGCTTTGTTTTTGCCTCTTAGTGCATTTTTCTACAGTCTTTATATAGCACAAACTCACTTGGTGAGATTAAGTGATTTGCCCAAAATCAGAGGATGTTGAGCCGACGCCAAGTCTCTAACCTGTTTTCCCAGTTTCAAAGTCGACAACTCTGGCCGTAAAGCCGCAAACCAGCTACAGGAAAGGAGGCAGACAGAAGCCACATGAAGGCTTGTTATGGGCTGAGGTTCCCACAGGCCCTGGAGCTATGCCAGAGCCAGGCTTCTGGCGCGAGCCAGGCTCGAGCTTTCAGTGGCTCGCCCTCCACCACTAAAACAATATTTTCTTCTGAATGATTTCAACCTGTTCACAATTGTTACTCTGATCATAGAATATGTCCATGGAATAGTCCATGGAAAAGATGTGTTCAATACGATGGAGCAAAGTTAGAAATAATAACTGTTGTAGTTTAGTTGTTAGGCACACTAGTTGTCAAGAGCTGAATTTCACATGCTTCACTAGTCTGTTGTATTTACAATTTGTGACGCATCTGTGTTGTCATCTTTCCTGTTGTCCGCCAAGGAGTTCAGCATGGTTTTGTTAATGGGCATAACTAAAATATCAAATTGTCATTTATAAATGCATCTGGTGCAAAATGATTGGCTACCAATGTTATGATCGCATGACTCCAGTGCAGAATGTATAGCATTTTTTTAGTTGTCTGATTCACTAATGGGGATACTTTAATTTCGATGCCTAAGGCTGTTTTCTGTCCCAGTCCGACCTTGCAAACAGGATGAAGGAAGATTAGTGGTGAATGTGGTTGGGTCATTTTACTGAATGGCCTGATTGACTAAACTAGTGTCACTTAAAAAAAAAAAAAAGGGCAGAGAATTTGGGAATGTATCCCTGTGGAACACAAATGAAGAGTGGCTTGCTTTTCTGTGAGTGCCCTAAATAATTACTTCAGTAAATAATATATTGAGTGTAAACCATTCTCTTCTGCATTTTGGAGCACAGAGTCCATCTTCCATTGAGAAAGTAAATGGACTTGTTTTTTGGTGCAGCATTCAAAGGCTGTACCACAGATGAAGAGCATGACGTTTCTGCCCCAGCAGGCTTTGTTTTTGCAAAATACCCCTTATTTTTATGTTGATGTCTGTAAAAGAATTAATTTCTTAGAGGAGTCTAAATCTTTTCATTCCTCACCCCTCATGAGTGTGTACTATTCATTCAGATCCTGAAACACTACCGGGACTTTGAAACTTTGTGACAGCACTAGTAATGTTCTGTGAATTGAAAGGGATAGGTGCATATGTGGAAAAATGTTAAGATAGTTCCATAATATTTTTAAAACTGGTGGACACCAAGGATATGGTATGAAATAGCTCCTCAAGCATGACCTTGTGATTCGTGGTGAGATGGAGCTAACGCAGTGGACTTAACCTCTGTTTTTAAGTTGAGCATAGAAGCGCGCAAGCACTGCTTTTCTGACGTGTTGGTATGTATCTGGGCTCGTTCGCGTGCTTGCCTTTCAAAAATCCTTTCTTTTTGTTGGTAAATGCATTACGTTTGGCCCTCCTTAGGACCGTTTTGTTACCGCCTTGGGGACCGACCTGTTACATGGATAATTGCATGTTTGCTGAAAACTTTGCCTGCGAGCGAACTTCTTTTTAGTTTTGTGTTTCTCCTTCATGCTCACGACGGCACTTTGAATTGGGTCGCTTATGTCAACTGCTTCACTTTTTATTTTCAGTTTGTGTGGCACTACTTTGGTCTCCCACCCCAGTAAAGTGGTCAGAAATAGCGCTTGAGCCTTTAGATGCCTTACAAAAAACATCACTTAAATAAATACACTATTAGCACAATGCTGTAAACGACGAACATCATTTAATGTGAACCCTGTTATTGTCGTTTCATGTAGTACTTCCATCCAGCGCCGATCCCACAACAGAAGGGTATCCCTCGTAGGTCTTGGTGTATTTCAGTTTTCAGGTTATCAACAGCCACTTTATTCTATTTTCCTCACTCTTCTAGGCATAAGCCTATCTAGGTGCAGTGTCCACCCACCCTCTTTAAGCACCCCTGGGAGCCACCGCCATGACATCATACTCTTGCTTTCTAGTTACCATTTAGTTACCTACCTTTGCAAAAGTGCGTGTGGGCTCCGGACAGTAACTTGTCAGAAAGTCATATAAGATCTGGGTAGCAGTCACTTAATCAAGGATGGCTGGTAGGCTCCATCCATCAGACAATCTGAAAAGGGGTGTTCTGAGAAATAACACTAGGGCAGAAGTGTGATTTGTAAATGAGAGGTAACTTAATCAATGAGGCACACCTTAAAATCTCCCACATCCTTTATTGTGAAGACTCCAGAACATTCAGAAAAGGTAGAGGCTCTGCATAACTAAACACAAATATATTAATGTGCACCACTGCCCTGCATATGTCCCTGCAGCAATAGCTGATAAAATCTCAGTTGGTTAAGGTTGTACTAAGCATAGAGGCATAACGACACATGCACCTTGAATAGACCAGACCTACTGGCTTTGCCAGTGCTTCTAATTATACGAGTTTCGTTGAAGTCATAGTGCCCGCCACTAGGGGAAAGGCCGTCACTGAAGGGGCTGAAACGGCTGAGACTGCGTTGCCAGATGTGAGTTATTGCTGGCAACCTGACATGCGGCAATTACGAACATCAGTCTTCTCTTCTGGGCAGCATGCTCCGCTATAGGGACCCACTAGGGGAAAGGCCGTCACTGAAGGGGCTGAAACGGCTGAGACTGCGTTGCCAGATGTGAGTTATTGCTGGCAACCTGACATGCGGCAATTACGAACATCAGTCTTCTCTTCTGGGCAGCATGCTCCGCTATAGGGACACGGGTCGAAGTGCTATTTAGCTCGCACCAAGCATCAACATCTCGTAAAGCACGGTCTGAAATTCCTTACACCCTCGTAATAATTCCATGCATATTATCCATCACTTCCTCCGCCAGTGTTACCTGCGCTGACGCATGCTAAATAGGTCTGGAAACACGTGTCTCGTGTTTTTTTTTTTTTTGTTTACATTATTGCGAAATCGGCCTTCCCTAATGGCAGTTTGCCATACAACTAACTATTTCTTAGTTGCCGTATCATCCTGTGTTATGTTATCATTTGTAAGTCACATGTATGCCTTTAGTGTGTCTCTAAGTGCTGACTACGGTTTTAAAAAGTTGCCTTTCCACGTGGTGCAGAGTTTTCTCGATTACCAGGTTTATGTCTGGTCGATGTAGAGTTGGGTCTGTTCTCAGCAGTGTGTTTTGATGGCTCCAGAACAGGAGGAACTAGGGGCTATTCTGTAAAGCGCTTTGACTTGTGTGAAGTGTGTGCGCTATATGTAGGGCTGCTGGAACTATGCGGCAGGAGAGGGCAAATTACATGGCTGGGTTGGCTAAATTATGTGGCAAGAAAATGCAAATTATGCGGCATAATGTGCCATATTTTCAGGTAATATTCATTATTTTGTCATTTTTACACCTGTTACGACGGTCTGGGCATAGGTTACACCTCATTATTGCCAGTTTAACACCAAAATACAGCAAAGAGTAGGAGAAAGGTGTCCAGTCAGCCTATGCAAAGGACTTTTCACTGGTCTGCAACAGTGTTGCTGCATTTTTAGTAACTTTTGAGCTGTTTGAGCTAGAAACAATTTCCTTTCGTTAAAATCTGCAGGTTATGCAAAAGATGATGGATTATGTGGCAAATGCAGAAGATCCATAATTATGCACAAATGGCCGCAGCTTCACAATTCCATTGGCCCTGGCTATATGTTTTGGTGGGTGTATGGAGCGCGGGCACTAATTCCTCTGCTGCGAGTGAAAGAGAGGGTAGACAGAGATCAGATGACCACTTGATATGAATTTAGTGGGGATGATTGTGACAGACTCCATGCATTCTCTACCTCTGATGGACCTCAACAAATTCTTCAACCCTACCTCCTACATCAATACTGGTGAAACCCAGATATTCCAAGAGCTCACAAATCCTTTGGACGGCAACAATTCATAGGTGACTGTCTTCAGACAGTGGAATCTTGGATGTTACCCATCAAACTCCACTCAAAATGGTTAAATTCTCCCCTTTGGAAACTCGGAAATCTATCACTCCACTACCATTCTGCTCCTGGAAATTAGACCCACTCCAATCTATCATTTGTTGCAGAAGTAAATCAAGTGACCAAAAGTATGCACACCCTATGCTTCATCTTTACTCATCCCTCTGGTGTTAGCTCTCCTAGACTACACCTGTGGAGTGTACCTGGGGTTCCTTCTCTTCCTTCTGTGAAGATTCCAGAATAATAATAATGTGGCTGTGGGACAACTCTGGCATCTATGCATACATATAAGTCTCTCCAGCCCTGCAAGTTCTATGTTTGTTGCTTAAGGTCAGGCACAGCTCATTTAAAGATCTCTACTTTGCCCACTGACTATCCCTGGCCACAGACCCCTCATCATCTGGCTGAAACCACAGTGATACCCCAAAGGATAACACTCCAGTCCAGACTGGCTGCAATCCAGATGACAATTCCCTTCAGATGATTGTGCATTTGTGGTACTTCCTTCTCTGCTCATACAGCAAAGCTCTGGAGCTAGCTACCAGTAAGAATAAAGGTTATCCATGACCACACAGAATTCAGGAGGGTGCAAGACTGGGCTGTTTACAGACAAAATCTCGAATCCATTTTCTTGTCGTCTAAGAGGAATATGGTAACTTTGTTTACCCCGCTCTAAACATTTATGCTCCTCCACAGCACTGTAGGCAGCGGCACAGCTACAAGATTTCTGCATCACGACAGGGGCTTCTTTCAGACACGACATCCATAGTTTCCCGATTTCAGGTAACACATACCTCAGGATAACTTCTTCTTAAAGCTGGAACATGGAAAGTATAAACAAACGTAACTCTAACTCTGGTACATCGCTTTGCTTCACACCATTCTTAAACCCAGCCTCAAGTTTGCCAAAGATTGATTGGAGCACCCGTTCGAACCTTGCACACAAAACTCATACTCTTCCCATATAAGTCTCTCTGTAAGCTAATACCAGTCATGCAAATAAATGGAGTAGCCTCATACTCGAAGATGGTGCGTAGATCAAATGTGACTCTATCACATCCCTTTGCATCCACACAAGCATAAGCACAGCCTAAAGTTTGCCACAATACCATTGGCACGCCCCTCTAAGCCTCACATATGACACCCAAACTCTTCCCCCACAGATAATTATATGAACACACACTGTACAAACCATGCACAAAAAACTGGGTAGCATTTCACAGGCAACTGAAAGCACTTCTAGGTCTCGTCAAGCATACAAATAAACAATATACAAATATTACAATACAGTCTACATGTATAATTTAATCACCAGATCTAGTTTTTAGGTCAAGCGTGCAAGCGCTTTGACATGTTGTAAGTATTGTGGGCTTTTAACCATGCCCACCACACACCCATCACTTTCACTCATTTGTGGGCTTGCCTTTTACAAAATCCTTTGTCATCATTGGTAAATGCTTTACGTTTGCCCCTCCTTGGGGCAGTTTTATTACCACCTTACAGACTGCCCCTGTTGCATAGATAATTGCATGATTGCCAATATGTTTGACTGCGAGCAAACTTCTTTTTCCCTTTGTGTCTCTCTTTCACGCTCACAGCGCTTTAAATTGGGTCGCTAATGTCAGCTGCTTTACTTTTCATTTCAATTTATGTGGCAGAAAAAGTCCTGTTAGGAGTTTACAATAGTAATAGCTCTAACTCAAGCAAATGCGGGACCCATTGCATTGCAAATGCTTGTTTACTAAGACTTTTCTTCTTGCTGCCTCTTATTTGATCGGAATTAGGATCTTCATGGTGATTCTGTCCCTACTCCAGCACAGTGTAGACTTACTTCGATTGGTAGGTTTAGTCACCTTGTAATTCCTTTGTGCTAAACCCCAAATCATAAACGTTTTATACATTTGTAATTAGGATGGATTTGGGGGGTAGAAAAGTATTGGAGAATCTACCCTGTGGCGCCTCTGCCTCATTTCGAAGTGAGAAAACTATGGTTTTACTGACAGTAGACCCTCATGGGGAAGGCGTTAAGACCAATATGCCTGTCAGCCTAATGCTGTAGGAAGTAGAACCTCAGTTGGGGGCATTCATTTTTTGTTTTGCAAAAACAAACCGTGCTTTGGGCGTTTGCTTAAAAAAATCAGCATACCTACTGGAATGTAATGCTTCCATTACATTGTAGGTCAGCTAGCATTGATTAGTGTCACCGCAAATGCTCCAACCTCATTAGCAGTAGTACTTTAGCTCTTATTCATCATATGGCTTGGACCTCAAAATAAAATTAGGTGGTGGAGGCAGGGCCTCCACACCGCCATACAGCTTGAAGGTCCTTATGCAGTTCTGTATACGAGCCCATAACTGTGTTCAGCAGCCTCTGGAAACCTATTGCTGCTGGCCCAAGAATAACTGCATTTTCTCCATATAACAAAACATGTATTTGTAGTGCTCACCCCTTGGGGCATCTTGCCACTAAATAGCATATGATCATCGTTACATAGCTCAGTGGTACTCGTGTTATTACCTCAGAAGATTGAAAGGCTAGTGAAACCCTCCCCTGATTTGAACCTGTGACATGACGTCTAACCCATCTCTAGCAGGGAGTGGATGCATTAGTCCAATGAGCCAGCAGACTTGGCTTATAAGAGCACAATGAATGCTTGTTTTGTTCAATTGTGGAAGCAAAAAGGCTGTTCTTGCTCAATATGATGGCAGGTCGGCATCACACAGCCCTCCTTTATTCCGAATTGTATAATATGGCCATCCATCCACTTCACTCTTCATTTGGGTCAGGGGGTTGTGTGAGCTCCAGTCACCTCTCTCGGCAAAATAAATTCTCACTCAGATCCTAGACGTTCAGTTTGCTCCATTGGGTCAGTTAAATCAACTCTATCAAGGCAGCTCTTAAGTCCGCAAAACTGGAAAATGTCAACCCCCATCAGTCTTACCCACCTTAATCATGTCCTTATCAGGCTTGCCCGGCTGTGGGGAATAAACTCAAGTCTCTCAATTGGACATTGGCTACTAGGAGTTGTTCCCACACCACAAAAGGAAAAATTGTGACATAAGTTTGCTCTGATTGCTAAGCAGCGTATTGCCACACTTGTGTCCTCTGGGACCACAGTTAAAGACATCAGAAAGTCAGATGGAAAGGACGAGAGGAGACAATCGGTTGACAGAATCAACACTTTTGGTCCGAAGATTGACAGACCTATCATCACCACCTTAAGGGCTATGCAACGAGGCAGTAAGCAGTTAAAGGGTTTATAGTGAGGTGGCCACATGGTGCAGTTTACGGGTTCTAGAAGATCATGAACAGCTAGAGAGGTTAGAAGGCAATTTCGGAAGAGGGTGTAAGCTGAATTATGGGAGTGTTGTTGCCAAGTGTATTTGATGTTTAAGCCTCTATTGTAAGCAGTGTCTGCTTGCTTTTTTTCAGAGTCTATTGGAAGTGCACTGCTAGTGAGTCTAAACAACACGTAAAAAACGGCTTATCTCTTTCACAAGGTTAACTTTAGTTTGGCACTGTGCATAGGACCTACCTGGTGATCTGCCCCATTATGTGGTCGTGATAAAACGCTATGGTTTAAAACAGCAAGATTCCCTCCTCCTGTCCTCCCAAAACCAGGAAAGTACTAGTAACCTAGTGTTCAAAATTCTATCATAAACCTGAGTTAATCTGATGAGCCATTCAGTCTTAATTTTTAGTAACACATTTACTATTACACTGATTCTATTTACTTCTGAAAGTTTGTCATCCGTTCAGTGTTTAAAGAGAGTTCCATAAACGTATTCCTCTACTGCACTAAGACTTTACATTTTACTGCCTACATAATGCATAATGTAGATTTTCCAAGTATTTTATGAGGGAAAGTCTTAATTTTATTAAAGACACAGAGGCGAGTATTATGCTTTCTTTTCCTGCTTTATTTTAATAGCAGCCAAGAGGAAAACACCAATCCCAGAGGTTTGCGCAACAAGCAACCAATGGGAGGTAAGACTAATTACATTAACCAATCAGTATACTGTATCAGGTAACATATACCAATCCTGACTGCAGGCAGCCCTCTTTTCGGTTGCGAGACAGTCAAGAAACAGATTTGAATAAAGGCACTATACAACAAATTAAACATATTGCCAGGATTGGAGCAAAAAAGTCTTGAATTCTGTCCAAGTTAGGTGAATAGGATGGCTTAACAGGATGATGGATGCAGGGATCGGAGATCAATGGAGGTTGCAGTGAACGAGCCCTTCGAGGAGGATCGGCATCCAATGCTTTAGGTTGAAGAGGATGCTGGAGCGTTTGTATTAACTAGAGAGGGTGGGAGAAAACAACATTAGTACAATAAGCGGTGGGATAATACTCGCCTCCATGTCTTTAATAAAATTAAGACTTTCCATCATAAAATACTTGGAAAATCTACATTTTATGACAAGACCGGAGGCTCCTATTATGCTTGTTTAAAGCATGTTAACTACTACAGAAGATGCTATACTAACAGGTTTACAATAAAAAGTATGAAAGGTAGCATCGTTTGACCAATCTGCCGATCTTAGAATATCTTCCAAGCGTGATCCAGCCCAGAACGCTTTTGACGCCATGGCGCCTCTAGCAGAATGGGCACCAAATTTTGAAGTATCGATGCCCGCTAGGGACATCACCCACTTGACCCAACGAGCTAAGGTAGGGGAAGATACAGGACTTATCTTGACTGCGAGCAGCAAGAAAAGAGGGCCGCCTGCAGTCAGGATTGGTATATGTTACCTGATACAGTATACTGATTGGTTAATGTCATTAGTCTTACCTCCCATTGGTTGCTTGTTGCGCAAACCTCTGGGATTGGTGTTTTCCTCCTGGCTGCTATTAAAATAAAGCGGGAAAAGAAAGCATAATAGGAGCCTCAGGTCTTGTCATAAAATTCTATATTCTACATTAGAACATTGGAATGTTGGGAGCTCCATTGGAGACAATGGAGTGCTCCGGGCTTATAATGGCTGGTAAAAGCCCAGAGCCTCAACATTCCAATGTTCTTTGTTCACAGCAACAGCTGTAAACAAAGGAGGGATTTTAACCTCTTAGCTGCTGGGCCGTTTACCCCCCCCCCAGTGCTGAGCCCTTTTTGGCGATTTGGGGTAGTTCGTGCTTAGGCCTTCATAACTTTTTGTCCACCTAAGCTATCCATGCCGAATTTGCGTCCTTTTTTTCCAACATCCTAGGGATTCTAAAGGTACCCAGAGTTGTGGTTTCCCTGGAGGAGACCAAGAAATTAGCCAAAATAGAGCAAAAATGTTGATATTTTTCAAAAGATTTGGCAAAAAGGGCTGCCGAAGAAGGCTTGTGGTTTTTCCACAGAAAATGGCATCAACAAAGGGTTTGCAATGCTAAAATCACCAGCTTTCAGGAAAAGGCAGACTTGAATCAGAAAACCACATTTTTCAACACAATTTTGGCATTTTTCTGAGACATACCCCATTTTTACAATTTTTTTGTGCTTTCAGCCTCCTTCCAGTTTGTGACAGAAATCTGTGTGAAATCAATGATGGATCCCGGAAAGCTAACTATTTTTGAAAAATAAACAAAATTCTGAATTCAGCAAAGGTTCATTTGTGTAGATCCTACAAGGTTTTCCTACAGAAAATAACAGCTGAAATAAAAAAATATTGAAATTGATCTGAAAACAACATTATGTTTTACTCTGTAACTTTTTCCTGCGATGTCAGATTTTTTAAAGCAATATACTGTTATGTCTGCTGGACTCTTCTGGTTGCGAGGATATATAGGGCTTGTAGGTTCATCAAGAACCCCAGGTACCCAGAGCCAATAAATGAGCTACACCCTGCAGTTGGTTTTCATTCTATACTGGGTATAAAGCAATTCATTTGCTGAAATATGAAGAGTGAAAAATAGGTATCAAGAAAACCTTTGCATTTCCAAAATGGGCTCAAGATAAGGTGTTGAGGAGCAGTGGTTATTTGCACATCTCTGAATTCCGGGGTGCCCATACTAGCATGTGAATTGCAGGGCATTTCTCAAATAGACAGCTTTTTTACACACTCTCTTATATTTGGAAGGAAAAAATGTAGAGAAATACAAGGGGCAATAACACTTGTTTTACTATTCTATATTTCCCCAAGCCTTCAGATAAAAATGGTACCTCACTTGTGTGGGTAGGCCTAGCGCCTGCAACAGGAAATGCCCCAAAACACAACGTGGACACATCACATTTTCCCAACAAAAAAACAGAGGTGTTTTTTGCAAAGTGCCTACCTGTGGATTTTGGCCTCTAGCTCAGCCGGCACCTAGGGAAACCTACCAAACTTGTGCATTTTTGAAAACTAGAGACCTAGGGGAATCGAAGATGGGGTGACTTGTGGGGCTCTGACCAGGTTCTGTTACCCAGAATCCTTTGCAAACCTCAAAATGTGGCTAAAATAAACACGTTTTCCTCACATTTCGGTGACAGAAAGTTCTGGAATCTGAGATGAGCCACAAATTTCCTTCCACCCAGCGTTCCTCCAAGTCTCTCGATAAAAATGATACCTCACTTGTGTGGGTAGGCCTAGCGCCCGCGACAGGAAATGCCCCAAAACACAACGTGGACACATCCCATTTTTTGACAGAAAACAGAGGTGTTTTTTGCAAAGTGGCTACCTGTAGATTTTGGCCTCTAGCTCAGCCGGCACCTAGGGAAACCTACCAAACCTGTGCATTTTTTTAAACTAGAGACCTAGGGGAATCCAAGATGGGGTGACTTGTGGGGCTCTGACCAGGTTCTGTTACCCAGAGTCCTTTGCAAACCTCAAAATTTGGCTAAAAAAACAAGTTTTCCTCACATTTCGGTGACAGAAAATTCTGGAATCTGAGAGGAGCCACAAATTTCCTTCCAGCAAGCATTCTCCCAAGTGTCCCGATTAAAATGGTACCTCACTTGTGTGGGTAGGCCTAGTGCCCGCGACAGGAATGGATCACACAAGGGTCAATGGTAGTCCTTGCATGAGGGCTACTGTTAACCCTGGAGTGATTAATTCCTGAAGCAGGCACTAGGCGCAGGCACACAAGCGGGGTTGGGTTTTTATCACGACAAGTGGGGAAACACTGGGTGGTAGGAATTTCGAGGATCCCTGCACATTCCTGTCGTTTCTGTGATAAAAAAGAAAGGAAAAATAGTGGTTTTAATCAACGTTTTACTTTTGCAGGGTATTCTGGGTAAGAAGACTTTGTTAAATCCAAACACACCACATTTACGTGGGCTGCCTTGGGTGTCTAGTTTTCAGAAAAGTCTGCGTTTGGTAGGTTTCCCTATATGGCTGCCGAGCCCAGGACCAAATACATAGGTGACTGTCTTAAAAAACGAGGCTGTTTTGTGGTAGGTAATTTTAATGGCTCCCTGCAGATCCCTGGACTTCTGCTCAATGGAATGCAAGGCAAATGTTTTTTTAAGCACATTTTTTTGATTTCAAGGGGATTCTGGGTGAAGGAAAACTGGTGAGAGCCACGCAAGTCCTGCACACTTGGACTCCCCTGGTACTAGTTTGTTAAAGTTAACCCACCACTCACACTGCTCGGTTTTAGCACCTCCAGAAATTATGGTTTCAAAGCATGAATACTTATCAAAGTATCTGAATATTGAAACCAAGCCTTCTGAAGGTGGGCCATAAAGCCGCGTCCAGGCACCAACCTCTTTATGGTCCATTCACACGCCATTCACGCACAACAAACAACCCTTTCATATCGCAAGCCACGGGCCCAATCCAACCAATCACTGCACTCACATTAACTTACCGCTGCCAGACAAGGGCCCATCACGTTCACACGCCACAGAACGGAATAAGTTTGACTACATTTTACCACCTGTCAAGTAACTGCTTCCTTCTTCCTTAACATTACCAAATGCATGCGTAACAAACCTTTACTAATGACTCCTGTGACAGCAACCTGAGGCTCAGGAAGACATGTTTTTCATGCACCTTTAACGCACTCTCTGTGCTAAATCCAACTCCTTCCAGTTTGTGGATGCAAGTTGTGGGTGTCCGAGTATGCCGTACAAAGCGATTCCTCGAACTGAGTGAGCATATCTACCTTTGAAACTAAGGGAGACATGCTGGGGATTTCTCATGATGTTCCCTAAAGAGAAGGTCATAGGCTATGAAAAAGGGTAGTGTTTGGTACATAGGGGAGTCCATGAGAACGTAGCATATGTCCCAGCCAACATTATGTGCAGTGATGTGACTGTAATGCACTTATACAGCAAACTGAACATCTACTAAGTTCTGATGGAGGATGAACATGAAAAGCACTTACCTATACAAGTCATTCTCCTTCAGTGCTGGGACGGCACCAATGGGTTTGAATCCATAGGTGTAGATGATGTACATCTGTACTACCTTTACTATCTGCCTTCTACCTGTGCAATAACCCTGTGAAGGCACACCTACCATAAGCTTTCCTTACCCATTCATGTCTCTGTTCTCATCAGAGTCCTGGCTAATCCTGTATAATTGCCAAGTGAACCTATACTAGTTTGTGGATGCAAGTTGGGGGTTTCCAAGTATGCCGTACAAAGTGATTCCTCGAACTGAGCGAGCATATCTACCGTTGAAAGTAAGGTAGACATGCTGGTAAAGAAAGGGTACTCCGTGACAATGTGGCAAATGTTCTGTCCACTAGTATATGCAGCAGGGGGAAAATAATGCATGTTAATTGAACAGAACACCGACCACGTTCTGACGGTGGATTTAGCTCTCAAGCAGTCCAAAAGGAATTCCATGATGAAGTAAAATTCTGTCGCTCCTTGCCTAACGAAGCAGTGGCCCATGGAAGTTCGGTATCCATGCACTGCCACTGAAAGGATTACCCAACGGCAGCTCAACCTCAGTCGATTTCCCAGAACTTAGCTTTAGTATGATACAACGTAAAGCAAGTAGGGATACAGAGGCCTTGTTGGGAAGGACACTGGGGACAGTAATACCGACTCTCCTGCCGCTTTCCATGCTTCGAGCACACTTTACAGCGACGACATGGACAATCCTTTTGGGGTGTTTTAGGAATGCGATCAGCAAAGTGTCGCTCCTGCAGCCTTGCCACATCCTCCAGAACATATGAGGTGGAGGCTGCTGCTGCTTCTGTAACAGCAGCGAGGCTTTCAATTACAGACAACTGGAAGTCAAGGAAAGTCATGAGTCTTCCTGTGGTTGTATGACAGTAAACAACATACGCATTATATGTTGCCATCTGAATCAGGTGGGTAAACAGTTTCTTGTACCAAGTGCGAGTTTTACGACACGCATTGTATGGTTGAAGATCCTGTCCACTCCGCCCATGTACTTATTGTAATTAAATATACAGATGGGCTTGTGGACTTCGGCCATCTGACCCCAAACCGTGATGGGAGAAGTGCTCTCATCATCAATTGTAGTGGGCACGTATACATCACGCCTATCTCAGAACTTGACTGTGAGCAGTTCATTAGAACGCAATCCAGTACTCTCTGATTTCTGGGGCTTCTTGCAAAAAGGCTCCTGCGAGAATCCTTTGCGGTTACAACGAACTGTACCGCAGGCCACAGTGCCAGCTTTGTAGAGCTCACTGAACAGCTCTAATCCTGTATAGAAATTGTCCACATAAAGGTTCTATCCTTTGTAAAGAAGTGGCTGGACAAGTTCCCATACAATCTTACCTGTGACCCCTAACGCGGGAGGGCAACCTACAGGGTTTAGGGTAGAATCCTTCCATGTATACACTCTCAAGCTGTACGCATAGCCAGAAGAGCCCTCACACAGCATGTACAGCTTTATGCCATAGCGAGCTCTTTTGCTCGCAATGTACTGTCTGAAAAGCAGCCGTCCTTTGTACAGGATCAAGGACTCATCGACTGCTATATTCTTTCCAGGAGTATAGATCTCTGGAAACCTGGCAGACAAATGTTCCACAACAGGCCAAATTTTGAACAACCTGTCATGGTCTGGATGGTCCCGGGGCAATGCAGCAGAATTGTCATTGAAATGCAGCATGCGCTGCAGTAGCAAAAACGATCTCTGCTCATGTATGGTGCGAAGATGGGAGTTAGCCAAACCGTGCGAGTCGTCCAGTAGGACTGCAAGGTGGGTTTCTGCACTAACCGCATTTTGAGCGTAAGGCCCAAAAATATCTTCAACTCTGCCAGCGAAGTGGGAGTCCACTGGCGTGCCCTAGAACGGGACCCTAGAGTGCCTCCATGCTCCCTCAGAAATTGGTCTGCAAGCACATTTGTTTGCTGCACAATTTTCTGAAGGAAGTCAACATCCAAAAATAGATAGATGTAGTCGACTGGCAAAAAGTTAGCTGTATCGACTTTACCAGCGTCACCAGTAAAAGGTGGAATTTGGGGCTGAACTAAACAGTAGGGCTGCCAAGAGAGCACTCTCTCTGTGCTTGCGGCTGCAAGCACGTGCTCTCTGGGTTCGGCTAACCCAATGTGGTCCCGCTGCCCAGAATGTGCTTGCGAAGGGACAGCACGGCTGTCGTCATTGTCTCCTTCAGACTCACTGGAAGAGGTGTCGTCGGATGGGACTCCGCCGACTGAAAAATCACTCACAGATTCTGCCCCATTGTCCTCTCCCTCAGATGCTGTCTCAGTGTCTGCTGTCTCAGTCTCTGAGCCTACATCAGAACTGTCCTCCATAACCCGAGTTAGGGCTTGATCAGCAATCATCCAATGAGACGCCATCTCTGCTACTGGCTAAACTGTCCCTCTAAATTACTAGCCTACGTAGAAGGCAGATAGTCACAAAATTGCTCGTGGGTATGTTTGTTGTGTACAATAGGAAATGTCGTCACCTTATCTTTGCTTCTTCTCTAATTCTGCAGATTCTCTGAAAACACCGAAAAAAAACAAAAAAAGAATGTATTTCTTCACCTTACCACAAATCCATCATCACAGCCTTCAGCGCTGGTGGCACCCATTGCAACAGTCATTTTTGGTGCTCTGCCTCCCATTACCTCCTCTTCTAATTCCCTCAGTACTACCCAGCAAAAGTGCCACTCATATCTCTATAGTCCCCCTGGCATAACATTTGTTTTAAAGCGCAGGTAACACTTGCCTTTACTAATCCACTCAGCTAAATACATATAAATGTATATCCTTTGCAGCAGGACAATAAAACATCTGCGCTACTTTATGGCAACTGCCACTACAGAAAAGACATACATGCATGCATATACTGTATATATATATATATATTTTGTGAACAAGAATCTCACCGCACTCCACGAGGTTCAAATTGGCATGTTTTATTGCAAGCAACAGCCACCTATGCGTTTCGACTCTCAAGGAGTCTTGATCACGGTAAATGAGTCCCTCTTTTCTTTCATTTTTTATTCTTGCAATAAAACATGTCAACTTGAACCTCGTGGAGTGCGGTGAGATTCTTGTTCACAAAATATTTTCGAGGTTGCTCTCCTCCATCACCGAGCATGGGCAGTGGATTGCGCTGCGCAACAATCTTTTAACCAATTTGTGTTGCATATATATAATATATATATATATATATATATATATATATATATATATATATATATATATATATATGTTTAGAAACAAAGTGGTCGAAGGGTTGCTGGGCGGTGCACTCCACTGCCGGTGCCCAGTGACAGAGAAGACTAATCTCAAAATTATGTAATGCCGAAAAATTTCACCGCACTCCACGAGGTACAAATAAACGTGTATTTTATTGCAGTCAATAACCACCAACGTGTTTCAACTCACCAAGGAGTCTTGATCACGGTCCTCGTGGAGTGCAGTGAAATTGTTCGGCATTTTATATATATATATATATTTATATATATATATATGTGTGTGGTTTCCCTGGGGGGGCCAATTGTGGCTCCCAGAAAAAACACACAAAAGAAAAACAAGCATTTACAATGCAATGGGTCTCGCATCTGCTCGAGTTAGAGCTATTAGCGTTATAAACTCATAACCCAAATTTTCTTGCCACATAAATTGAAAATTGAAAGTTAAACACTTTCACATAAGGGAGCCGATTCACAACGCCACGGCCACCATGAGCATCAGGTGAAGAGATACACAAAAGGAAAAGAAGTTTGCTCGCAGTTAAACGTAACGGCAAAAGTGCAATTAGCCATGTACCAGGGGCGATGGCCAAGGCGGTAACAAAACCTCCCCAAGGAGGGACAAAGGTAAACCATTTACCAATGTAATCAAAGGATTTTTGAAGGGCAAGCCCACGAACGAGTGGTAGTGATGGGCGTGAGGTGGGCGTTGTTAAAAGGCCAGATACACACCAACACGTCAGAGAAGCAGCGCATGCGCGCTGCAATGCTCGACCTGAAAAAAAAAATATATATATAGAGAGAGAGAGAGAGAGAGAGAGAGAGAGAGAGAGAGAGAGAGAGAGAGAGAGAGAGAAAGCAAGACACTAATTTTACATAACTTTTTTTTTCATACATGTGTACTTTCCCTTGGCAAAGCACTCATGTATAAAAAAATAAAAACAATGGCCCCATAGATGGTCACCCTAAGGGCTGACCACCAACAATTTTTTTATTTTTTATTACAATTTAGTTTTCCCTTGGGGGGTGATCGCCCCCCCCAGTGAAAACTAGATTATTATTTTTTACCCCCAGGGGTCGGCCCGTGTTCTGAGGGCTGACCCCGCCATTTTGTTTTTAATTTTTTTAATTTTTTACATTTTTTTTTTTAAATCTGGGGGGCGCGATCGCCCCCCAAAACAGTACCGATAAAAAAATAATGCCCCCGGGGGGGGCGGCCCTTATACAAGGGTGCCGACCCCCCCCCAAGAAGATCCCTGGTGTCTAGGGGCGTTTCCTGGCCATGGATCGCAGCCGCGCTGCGATCCATGGCCAGGAAAAGGTGCCAGGGAGGCATCGATGGAAAGGGGAGAGCCTCCCTTTTCCATCGATGCATCCCTGGCATCTGGGGAGGCCGTTTTGGCCTTTTTTTCCCCCACCGGAGAAGAAGAGGACTCATACCTGATCCGCTTCTGCTCCGGTTGGGAAAAAATGTGATGTCAGCGCACCTCGCGGCGCGCTGACGTCACAAAGGGGCGGGAGGGGGGCGGGATGGAGACGCAGAAGTTGTTCCGCGTCTCCAACGGGGGGAAAAAAAAAATCCTCTGGTGCATTGCAGTGCATTTTAACCTCTGGTGCGGTGCAGTGCATTTTAACCCCCTCCCTGGTGTCGGCCACTGGTCGTGACCCGCACCAGGGAGGGAGTGTGGGCGTCGGCCAGTGTCCGACACCCGCACTTATAGGGTTAATCCCCTCATGGGGCTCCATGAGCCCTTTTTTTTATTTATTAGAACATTCAGCCCGTTGGAATGTTCTAATAGCCTTATAGCCCTTCGTAGCTGTGCTACACCGGAAATTAAAGTCCCACTCGCCTTCGTCTCGGGCGGTTAACACTGGAGCGGGCCTTTAATGGCTAGGATAGCCCACTGTTGTGGGCTATAAGGCTATATTAAGACTTCCATGTTGACATTCGCTGGTGTTAGAAAAATCAACCAACCTTTTGAGCTTCCAGTGACCAAAAAATGGGTTAGACCTCTTTGAGCTCTGGCTCTATGCATCATGACTTCTAGGTTGAGTGTTTAATCTAGTCCCTTCTAATTACCCATCTATGTATATTTTGATGTGAGTAATGTCAATTCTCTATGACAAATATCAGATTTAATCACAATTTTTGCACTGTCTGCAAGCAGCTCATCAGAACTCTTTCCAACTCTTTCCAACTTTATACTTAGCACAGCCTTTTAATTTCACATTACACAAGTAGGACCACAGAAACCACGTAAATGCCTAATTCTCGGTAGTGATTGTACCTTTTCACATGGAAAGGTTATTTGTCCCATAATCAATTATTGCAGCCCGTCATCTAACTCCTTATTAAGACTGTTGTAATTAATGCCCTGTTTTGGATTTGTTTGGTTAATGCAGTACATAGTGTTCACACCCTGTCTCCATAAGAAAGTAGGTGATAGCCTACAATCGTTTTGAGCAGTTTTGCATTTGAATCACCGAGTACTACAGTAAGGGCTCTCAAATAAGTTACTCTGCACTTCTAGCAAACAAACAAGTGCTTCAGAAAATGGTCATCCCAATATTAGGTGTGCACAGTAATATGTAATAAGGATGTATTTGTAAGTATAAGCAATTGGAGTTTTTATCAATAGAAGGAGACCCTATGACTGAAAAACCTCTAACTCATTTGTTGATATTGAAGTGCATGACTTAACCTCCATTACTACACATCTTTAGCTTATTTTATTAGGGGCGATTCCATATCTCATAGCCAGGCACACAAACCCCCCACCATCAAAATAGAAAAATGAAGGCAAAGGGGTGTTCCTCAAACATATCAGTTCACCTCTGGGGGTGCCTATAAACAATATTCTTCCATACAAGTCCTCTTTAGTATATCTTGTATGACTGAGAGATGTCCCGTGGGCCATCATGCTCCAGGTTCACCTTATTTTTCGTGCTTGTGGACATTTTGTCTTTCTGTGGTTCATCTGTTGTTTAGGGAAACATTAAAGGGCCTTAACACCTCCCTCACTGACCCTTCTGATCCCCATTAATTCCTTTTGCAGAGGTGTCAGCATGAAGAACGCTGAACAAGGGCTTCATGGGCCTCTACTCTATTTAGTCCCAGAATAAGAGTATTACCGGTGGTCAGCCTGCTTGCCGATAAATGGAAAGAGGCGCTGCTGTGAATCATGAATTCTCATGTTCCCCATTCTTGGCTAAGAGATTCAAAGAAATCCTCCTCTTTAAGAGACCAAATGAGGTTTGGTGGCCCTACCTCTCAACCCACACCTAGAATACAAGGGCAGTTGGTGCATTCCTCCAGCCGTGTTGCAGGGAACTGCTATTGCAGCCATTCCCACCATTGCAAACCTTGAGCCAGCAGGTATCTGAACGCATTGCCTTGACATTACTTAGCACCCAATGTTTATCTACTGCTGAAGCATGGAGTGGTGACCAGATATTTGTAATGCTGCCAGAGTGCAATTGGTTCAAGAGCAATCCAGGCACAAAAAGTGGCCACAGTTAACAGGGCCTCAAAAAGTGGGAATGGTGGAATCATTCATCACAAATTTGTTTGGAAGATTGCTGTGTGTCTTTGGCTAACTGCAAACTACTTTCAGCATGAATCATGACTTTGCTAAGTAGATGAATGATACTAAGATGGCAGCACTCCTTGTTCCGAAAGGAAACAGTCCTATTGTGAGAAGAGAGGACACAAGATGACCAGGGATTCCAGGAGGACGGGCAGTGATTGTTCTACTGCTCCTTGTTCTCTTTCAAGACAACAGCAGAAGGTGCTGGTGAATACCCTGCTGGTGTACCTAACTTTGCTACCAAGTGAGTGATGGCGGCCAAGAGGAAGCAGACGAAGAGGGGAGGAACATGGAGTGTGGAGAAGTAGAAGATGGAGCCGGCCGAAAAAGGCACACTCTAATAGATTTCTTCTATCCAAAGAAAAAAAGTAGCGCCTAAAAGAAATGAGCAGTGGAAGAACACAAATGATACACCCACGCGAGAGACAAACGTGAACAGGAAGGATGCCTAGGCACCTGACCATTAAGAAGCAAGCAAATGAGTGTCAATTGAGCCAACCAGTGGTGATCAACGGCGGTCTTTTATCCCACCGACAGAAAACAAAAAGTCTAAAGAGGCAGCACGTGCACTGTTTATCGTGCACATGCCTCTATCCAGGATATCTCTTTTGCAGTTACTATTATCTGTGTCTGTTAGTGTGTCACTTCTTATTTTTCCTCATGCTGCCTTGTTTGTGGAGAGATCTCGTGCAATGATTTTTAAAGCAATCCACAAATTACAAAATATTCTCCACAGTGCGACGATAAAAATTCTGTTTTGTTTTGTCGTCGCGTTCCCACGTGTTACTGGAGAGGATTTCGTGCTAATCTCGGGACGTATCTTGCTGCCGCCGGTTGATGATTAGTGGGGACAGAATGCCTTAAACACGAGAGCTCTGCGTAGATGAGGAAAGTACTGACATTTTATAGCAGGTACACGTGTGATTAGCATAGCGCAGCTTTCTGTGGTTTGACGAAGGTGACTCAGTTAAAGGCGCGGACATCACTAGCAGACACCCATTCTTGGGAGATATTTGACATTTACAAGGATTCCTCATCTGGCTATATTTGTGTCATGGACTGGTTTTCTCGCCCCCAGGAAGGAGGGACGGCGCGGTGCCTCCTGTGCACCTCGACATAAGGTCACGTGTGATACTTGGATTTTGCCTGCCTTTTGAGCAGGGTGTTGGGCGCTTTGATAAAATCCTCACACCAGCTTGAGTTTTATGTTGTAGCTGCAGCAGAGAATACAGCACTTGAGCGTTCTCGGTTTGAGTCGCTAATCTCTTTTCGTATTTTCATCTTGCCCGCGGCAAGTACACATTTCACCGTGATAATAGGCCCACAAATCTCCGGGTTGGCTCTGTTCAAGGCTCAACATGTAACAAGGTGGTAGGAGAACTGTGACAATGGTTGAAAGGAGTGGTCTTGTTATGTGAGCCTATTTTCCCTATTCAGGTAAGAGACTCACGATTTTTCCAACCAAGAAGTATTTATTATCTTGCAGCATTATTCTACCTAAATCTTTTTGCTCTCCAGTGCAGTGTAGGCAATTAAATTACCTCGAAGTTTTTGTTAAATCCCTCTCTTATTCACTTTGAGTGATCCGATAGGGGATATGGTATTTATCGCACCTCATAAAAACCGATACCCAAGGTTCGATAATTATATGGTGCGATAAATATCGCACATTACGATTTAAGTCGGTCAGAATGGGGCATAACTTTCGGATTTTGGTGATTTGTGCACCAAAATCTGCATGGGCTGATCATTTCTTTTAGCAGCACAAAAGGATGATGGACGGAGTGCTGAAACCTTTTAAACACTCACCCCCAGTCACAGATCTGGGTTTAATCCATCGTTCTTTTGCTCTCGATGCCACCCCAGATTGGACCTAGCCATATATAAATCAGTCTTGACCCTGTTGCCCATGGGAACAGTCCAGCCCGAACTGCCAGACCCTCCTTGTACCGGAAACAAGCATCCTGGGACCGGTCTCCCTTCATCAGCCAGGCTAGCTTGGATCCGAGCCATAATTTCCTGAAATTTTCCCTCAGTAAATATCTGCAGTTTTGACGAGCCACCCCATACTGGGGAAAATTGCATAAGTGCAGACTTTATTCCACATGGTAATTACCAGGTGCGTTAAACTCTGTATAACTCATAATTCTGAACTGTGCCCAAGCAGGGATTTAAGAAGGGTTCAGAATTTGTCGTGTCCAGTTGCAATGAGGGCCTTAGTTGTCCCCATTTGTTGGTATATATGATGTGAGAATATTAGAAGAGGGAAATATTGTGGTTGTGAGAAAGAGAGGGTGGAGGGTGACCAATGGATACAGTTCGAAAATGAGCAGGCAGACTTCCTGCATCACTATCACCCCCTTTGTATTTCTTCCGTGAAGACCGATTACATCTTATGTGAATGTCATTTGTGGAGTTCTCATTCTGCTATTTGCATGGCCTTCTAATGCATGCCAGCATTGGAAATAAGTAGTGTCAAAGTGCAATCCTACAATTGAGAGGATGTATGCTTGAAGAGTTTTCTCTCACTTTGACCTTTACTGACAGATTAGTATGAGTCCAATGCGTCATTGTAGGTGATGATGTAGGAAAACAGCTGTCATCTGCCCCTCTCTACGAGACCAGACACAGTTTTCTCTTCCAAATCAATTTCTTTAAGGGCATGTGTAGGATGCCGGCTCTCCATATGGTTCACTACAATGAAGTACACCATGCAGAGTCCAGTGGATCCCCTAAGGTTTGAAGAGGCAGAAATAGGTCTAATGCTGTATTTGTGGTAGTGTGAGCAAGCAGTTAGGCTTAACATGGAGTTGTGTTAAGCATTTGTTGTACTTACATAGGCTATAAATGAGACACACACTCAAAGAATAAATCTGAGACAAAATTAGAAAAAATAACATTTGCTTTTATATATGCTTTGAACCAAAGAACTTCATTATAAGTTAAGCAGTTTTAAATTAAAAAAACTTTTCAGTTTCAAAAATTGACAGTGCAATTTTCAGTCTTCAATGTTAACCTTTGGTAGGAAAACAAGAATGCAGTTTTGCAGGGAAGTACTTGACTTACAAATCCACTCTTTGGGGTTTTAGGTCAACACCAGGCAAGGTTCAAATCAGTACCAAGAGTTCACCCACAGCAGCATAGGGGCGGCTGGGTGCATAGGTCAATAGTCCAGTGCCCAATGTTAAGCAATGGGACTGGGGGGTGAACGAAGATGCACTGCTCACTGGTGTGAAAAGCGGTGTCAGAGGTTGGTCTCTTGGGGTTGAGGTAAGCACCGGGGGGCCATAAGGCAGCACCCTACGTACACCCTCAGTGGCACAATGGCGGCTGGGTGCAGAGTGCCATCACAGTGTTGGGTGCTCAGTGTTAACCAATGGAGACAGGGGTAACTGAAGAAGTGCTGCTCACAGGTGAGTAAAGTGGGGTCAGGGGTCGATCTTTTGGAGTTGAGGTTAGTACAAGGGGGGACCACAAGGCAGCACCAAACTTACACCCTCAGTGGCACAGGGGCACGGGGTGCAGAGTGCCAACACAGCGTTGGGCGCCCAATGTAAGTCAGTGGGGGAGATCAGTCATGGAAAATGGCTTCAAACTCGGTCCAGGAGGCTGAATTAAGAAAACCCACAGCTGCCATGGTAAGTTCTGATGCTAGGGGTTGTAGGGACACAGATAGTCCAGCTCCACAAGGTCCAGGGGCTCTATGTGCAGGGATGTCTTTTGGTGTTTGAACCAGCTTACCAGGCAGGTCGCGGTCAGGGGGTGTCATTGGATTGAGGCTGCAGGCTCTGAGGCAGAGTCAGGCAGGGGTCAGCCCACAGTGGACTCGGACTCAGAATAGCTTGAGAACCTTCATAGGACTGGTAGACTACTTGGGTTCGAGCTGTGGGCATCGGGTGCAGAGGTGGGTCCATAGGCGGTTTCACGGTTCCTTGGGCAGAGTTCTTTTTCTTTAAAGTTGGTTTCTTCTTGAACAGGTCTGCTGTTCTCAGGAGATCTTGTTCTTTTTTGAAGACAGGCAGTCCTGCTAGGGCTTTGGAGGTTGCTGGACTGCAGGACAGGTCATCTTTTGGTGCAGGATAATCGAGGGCTGCAGACAGGCTAGTAGGGCTCGGGCCAAGTCAGTTGGTGTCTGCAGTCTTCTCTGCTGGTGCAACGATGTAGAGTCCGTCTGTTCTTAGGTAGTCAGGAATCTGATTTCTAGAGTTCAGGGGTGCCACCTAAATACTGAATTTAGGGATTTTACAGAGGTGCCAGGGGGTAGCCAAGGGCTACTCACCTTTAGGGTGACTACACCCTTTTTACGATTACTTCCTTTGGGAAGTGGGCATAGCCCTAACCGGTTTGGCCTAATTCCTTCCAAACAAGATGGAGGAATTTAAAAAGTAGTGTCCACTTCAGCTTATCCACCTTAGGTGCGGGACTGGCTTGAAGTGTGCACTCCTCCTAACTTAACACATTTTCCCGCCAGTCCTGCTGCCAAAAATGGGGACAGGAACTGGGGGTCGGGTTTCTCTATCATTTGGGGAGTCCTGGGTCGCATTTCAAAGGAGGCAAGGCCTTTGAAGCTCCCTGCCCTGGCATGTCCATCCTGCCTGGACGAGGTGCCACATCTGTCCAGAGCAGGCCTTTGTTCTGAGCCCTCGAGGGCGTTGGCTCTCACCTCAGGAGGCCAGAACACTGTCTAAGGTGGCTGCACTGGTTTGCACCAGTCATTGACCAGGTGTTGGTAGGTTTTCATCGGGCACCTCTAAGGTGCCCTTTGTGTGCATGTATTAATAAATCCATCACTGGGTTATGTTAATGTTTGTTACTACAAGATGTTTGATACCAAACATCCCTGTCATCAGTGAAGCCATCATGTACCTGGGGAACTAGTAATGACCACTGTCCAGCACATGTTTTCATTTTATCTCTGCACCAAGACACACAGTCTGCTATGGCAGCACTGTGTACAGTTGGTGAGAGGGTCCTTGAGGATTGCACAGTCTGTGCTACAGCCCTCTGGGGCCATCTTTAGTGCCCCATGCCCTAGGTACCAAGGGTACCATTTACTAGGGACTTATAGTGGCAACTAAAGGGCTTGCCAATTGGAAAATCGACTTTGCAGTTTTGGGAGAAAGAGATCTGGCACTGGTACCTGTTTAGCAGACACCCAGTGCACTTTTAGCTGAAATTGCACCAGAAAACAGGCAAAAAGTGTGTGTGTGTGTATGTGTGTGGAGGGGGGTGTTATCCATGTCAAAAGAGGCACTTTCCTACAGCATGCATATTTAAAATGCATAGACTCCTTATAATGCAGGACCCCATCCCAGAGATGGGGTTTCCATGCACATCCACCCTCACTGGGGGCAGTGAACTAGTGCTCTTTGCAGTGGAATGCCAGTGGCCTATTCTACCTTGAGATAGAAGCTGTACCGCATAATTTACTTAAACTTGATTTATTTAACGTATTGAGATAAGTTGAATGTATGGTCGTCTTTCATATTGAACGTTTTTTCCTCCAGTCTGATTGGTGTAGACAAACCTGTACTGTAAATTGTTGCAGGAGGACTCACCATAGAAGTGGCTCTCTGATGCAGATTGTAAGTAATGCTTTACACAGCCTTTTTTCCGATGCCACAACAAACTGGTAACAGCAACCAACCAAGGTGAAAAGGGCACTGCAGTTACTTCTGGTGCAAACTATGAACAGTTCATGTTCTTCATAGATGGAGAATGAAGATTGTCCACATCTATGTTGTGGTTAAAAACATTAATTCGTAAACTATTTGAGGTGGCACATTGTGAACAAAACAGGGTAGGTATCTGAGGAGGCTTAAGGTAGCTCACTCCTGGAATCTGCCATTTTAAAGCGTCATCATAGCCGACAGGCTTACATAATAAAAGCAGACATGACCAAACAAATGTAGATTTGTTTCACTGGAGAGTGAAGGATTTCCCCAGTGTTATTTAAAGACACATAGACGAGTATTACGCTACCTTGTATTGCCTTACTAAAAAGCTCCCAAGACATCGGGAAAAAACATTTGCAAAAAGAACGTTACCAGTGAGCCTGAACAATTAACCCATCTATTCTGAAGAGTGCTTGGTACTCTGAACCCTTAATGCAGCTATCGAGTCAGCTTTTCTTTGTAAGAATGGATAATCGGATAATGTGCCGAAATGTAATTAAAAAACTCAGTGGAACTACTTATAGAAATACTGCTAGAACTGAACCCAGAAAACGTCTATATAAAGAAATCAAGGAAGCATTGTAAAAACATTTCGAAAGGGTAGCTCTTACGTAATATAAAACACAATTTTCCTCTTGCTGTAGTAACATAAATACCCTAGTTCACTGTCGAGATAGCAAATCGGTATTTTATCACGTCCTGAGGCTTCTCATATGCTTACATGAAACTTAATTGTCTGAGAAGTAAGAACAGTAGTTTGATATAAATCTACACATGTCTTCCTTGTAGGTTCAGCCAAAAAGTTCTGTAAAGCCACCTCAAACACTATGGTGTCCATCTGGATATTTAAACAGTTGGACCTGCCAAATCGAAGTGTATATGGACTTTGCACCATGCTTTTTTCTGAAGAGAATGAAGCACTTGGAAGAAGAGGCTAAAGCTTCATATCCTTTTAACATCTAACAACATCCAGGTTTGATTGGACTAGAGAATATGGACACATAGCACTTGTGTATATCTGTATGTAGTATTTCGGGCTGAAGTGACCTGCTACTGTGTCATGATGTTGTGTTTTTAGAGAGGTGTAGCCTCACGCTTACCTAAATTGGAGCAAAGTTAAGGAGGTACTCCTGAATACCAGGATTTATTCTTTACCATGGTGCATAGACTGGGGAAGTCCTGTTGCCTTTTTTTTTTTTTTCTTTTGTGACTTTCTGAAATGTGTTTATTTCTTCTTGAAACCAAGACATATACGCCTAAAGGGGAAAGCTATCTTGGGGACAGTTCTCATGCTTTAACATCAAGAACTTTTTAGAAGGAAATGAGACAAAGTCTCATAATTTGCTGATGAGAATTTAAAGGAAGATAATCTTTGCCTAACCATCAAAAACCCAAATGAAGCGGACCAAGAGAACATACTAGAAGATCTGAAGAAGCAAGTTTTGAGAGTCTAATGCTCTTCAGGAGACTATTTGCATGATTTTACCCGTTATCTCTCCTTAAGCCTTGTGTACTGCTGAAATCGGTGAACTATAACTGTTGACTGTACAGCAGGAATAGCCCTGAGATGCAGTGAAAACCACAATGCACCCTTTGAAATGGAAATATATTTCTGCCCTGTGACCAGCAACTTCAAGGGAATCATCCATCTGTAAGCTTTGTAGTATCTGGAGCAGAGAAATGTTGGATATCAACAGAAGAATCTGCCAAAAGATGTAGGAGCTTCCAGGCAGAACTGAATTCCTTTATGCCATCCGTTTTACAGACACATATCAAATACATGAAATTGTGGCTCTCCTCCTGAAGGAATCGAACTAAACTAGGGAAAGAATGAGAATTTCTACTGAGGGTTCGAGAAGAATAGGGAATATGACTTGAGGCCACAAAACTGGTGTTATAAGTACTAATCCATTTCTGTTGATGAGTTTGAGTCGTATACTTCGGTATCATGACAAAAGAAGGTAAAGTCTAGAGGTCTCCTTTAAAGGAACCATCCAAGAACAAGTTGATTACTTTTCATGTGGTAAACTACTGCATGTTTGTCCACTTACATATAACTACCAATGAACGTCATCTTTTGTGAAACTGCAGATATTAAAAGGCCCTGCATGCACCTCAAATGAGTTGATGTGGAATGTTAACTCCTCTAGAGTCCTTGCTTCACCAGTCGAGAGCTGGCCACATCGAAGACTAATCTCCTTGCATCAGCTTGTAAGACTATAGAGATCTCAGTACCTACTAAAGTTGCCTTGCCAAACCATTTGTTGAAGTGGTCTAGCAACAAGATTATTCTGTTGGGCCTATCTTTCTATCAGAAACATAATTATACATTACTCAACGCAATAAGTGAATAGTATCGTGTAGACAGGACCTTTTCATTTTGGAATTTGAAATTTTAGGGGACATAGAAATACATCAAGAATAAGGACACTAGTAGGCTCACAGTCGTGGTTTCATGACCTAGTAATGTATTTAATATTTTCAGTATTATTCACCACTTTTCTTGTATGTGCTTTTAACTTGGACCCTTGTAATTGAAGACTTGTCGTTTAAGAACTCAACAGGAAACACAATAATTCAATTTGTGTGACAGGTTTCAGTACTGACCTACCCCCAACTGATGATAAAACACAGCTTTTGGAGAAGCTTATGTGTTCATTGTACCCGGATTTGTAAGTTATTGGATCTTGCGATACAATTGCATATTATCCTCTGAGAGTGGGGGAAAAGGGTTTGAAAAGTCTTGTAATGCACCAGGATGTTAGTGATAGACAAAAGCAAGAAAAGTGAACTGAGGAATCTGACTCGCAACTTGTTTGAAATTGAAGGACTTTCTGTGGTCCCCAAATATTAAAACCCCAGATCAGCATAATCCATGCCCAATCTTGTACTCTAATCTCCCTCAATAAGGTTTTCTGAAAATGACCGATTACATCTACTTTAAAGTGATACGGAATAAAAACATTTTAGACAAGATGTGTAGATTTATTTTCAGAAGGATTTTTTTGTTCCTCTTCCTTAATAGAAAATATTGCTCAGGAAAGAGAGGCAGGAGACATAGGTGTTTTCCACCCCATCAAAGAGAACAGCCACTTCACAATGAATCAGCCATGAATCTCGAAAAAGCTTTGGCAGGGTCTTTTGAACTGGCAGGGCACAGATTTTGTTATGCAAACCTTACACTCCTTGAGGGAGAGAAGAACAAAGAGACTCTTTGTCCTAGTATTGTACCAAATTACAGAGTACAAAATATCATGTGGCCAAAATATGAAGGATTAAATATCCAGAACCAAAATATATTGAAGGTAAGCATTTATAAGTAGGTATAGGTTTACCTACTTACAATATTTAGTCTAGATATTCTGTCATACAAGCCTTGCCCTTAACTCTAGGAGAGCCAGCTGAGGCCTGGTCAGGTCAGCTGTTTCTAGACAAATTAATTCCACTCAGCCACCTCAAACTCCTTTTATCAAAATCCTAACCTGTGGAAACTGGGTGACCTTAAGACCATCTCCAGCCACATCAATGGAAATCAGAAATCTGGGATTGAGCATGGATTGTGACCTATTTACAGCACTTGAAAGTAAATCAAGTCACCATGTGGTGCATTCTTCACAATAGGAACAACCTCATATTTATTTATTTTTTACTTCAGTAGTGGCTGGGTTACTTGGAAAAAGCTGCTCATCTAATAAAAAAGAAACGTGGGGGCAGGGCAGTAGCATTCAACTCTGTTATGGGATTTTCCATGTGACACATTGTAGAGTTTTTTTAGTTAATTAGTCTGACAGATCCACAAAGGGCATTCTTCTCAAATCAAAGATAGTAGAATACATTATATTTTTTAATACAAATTCTCCTCTCCCAAATACTTCAAAAATTTGAAGTTAAAGGGGCTGTTAAAGTATGGTTTGAAGCAGCAGTTTTTAACCTTGCGACTTCCAGGGACCCCCTAAGAACCATTACTGGAATGCGGGGACCCCCACTGAGTCACAATTGAAAGTTGGGGACCCCTGGCCTAAGCAATTTCTGTGATTTGATATATTAAAATATTTTAATTAACAATCCAATATAGAAGAAATGTTTCACATTTTCAATGTTGCCTATTTATTTGTATATTCTTTATTCATTTTAATTTACTATTTAATTTTGTAACACAATGGCAGGCTCCCTGATTAGGCCTTGTGGACCACCAGGGGCCCTCAGACTACAGGTTAAGACCCACTGGTTTAAGGTTAGGAGAGTGATGGGAATTCTATATAAAAGTGCTTAGCAGTTAGCCTGGGACTCACCTGGAGCTCAAGAGTTCTTGAGGCCTCAGCCATCCTTTAATGAACTCTAGACTTAATATGAGTGGAAACATTATGAATGGGGGTGAAATCGGATCCTGGGAATCACTTTGTTGTGCAATCTGTGGAGCTTTGTATAAACCTAAACCTAAATACAATCACATTTTTCTTGGGTATTCCATAGCAGCCTGGAACGTTGACTTGCTTGAATTCCATGGTACAAATACAATGAAGAAAGAAGTTGTGCAGTGGTACAATGCATTCTTATGTTATAATGTGATACACTAGAGGATAAGTTGTGTCCAGTGGAACAAGTGAGGGCCGTATCTTTGCCAGTGCTGGAATACGAGGATAATTAGCAAGTTCCTAGGAACATATATACTCCATTGTGAAGTTAGCCACGTTCAGGAAAACTTATTTTTCACTGTTCACATGATATACTGGATGTCTAAAAGATTTTTGAACTTCAGACAAGTCTTGAGACTCTGTGCCTAAAATACCATGCCTCAGAGGTGGATAACATTTACATATTTTTAAATGGCCTTGGTTTAGAGGAACATTGGCATAAAGTGAGTAAATATATCCCTTCTTTCTTTGAACAAGATGGGGAGGTAACTCCCATTTTATAACTTTTTTGTACTGTCAAAGATAACAGAATTTATATGACGGGGAAAACAGGATTTGCTATTTTATTGCATGTTGCTAAGCAGGCAAGATGTGTGAGAAGCAGGTTTCAAAATTGGCGACCTCGGCATTGGAATGGTTCAAATGATATGAAAACTTTGTATACAGTGGATACTAGCATTGATTAAGAAAAGCAACAACATTTTGGATCTCATTCAGGAAGTGGTGGGGCAAAGATAAAGGCAATGAGTGATGACAATAAATTGATAAGTTGAAGGTGAGTATGAAGTATATTCCTGTGATTATTTCTGCTTAGCAGATTTCTATGGTTTGTTACGTTCTTAGAGTTGTTTCTTTGCACATTACCTGTTTCAGATAGAAAGTCCAGGCTTCGCTTATATTAGGGTTCTCCAGCTGTGCGACATGTACATTTGAAGGTAATATGAGGATTAAAAAAAAAAAGCAACCATCCGTTCAAGCTTGGTCCTCCCCTGACCGTCCCACCCCGTGCTTAATTGAGCCGGTGGCTCCTAATAGGGGGATACTGGTACTCACTTTCAGGAGCCGGCACTTGTTCTTCTGCACACTAAGGGAAAAATACCCAAAGCAGTGAGATGGAGGAAGATATAGACAGAAAAAAACGTCACAATGGAAGAAAGCAGGAACCTTCAAGAGCTAGATGAAGGGGCAGGGAGTGTCTGATAGCGGATGGAAGAGCCACGAGGGTGATTCAGGGCTACACATCCTTGGTGTTTGGCACAAATGATATTTAACTGCAACGGCCTTGGGCTTCTGCGCAGAACTTTGGGCACTGGGACTCTATAACAAATTAAGCACTGGTCCCAACGTTTTTTAAGAAATGTGTGTGGTGGTAACACTTTCTCTGTTCAGATAGCCAAACTCTGGAACCCATTGACCCCAAAGATAGGGACCTTTGAAATCAGCTGGAATTCAGGAGACTGGTCCCAAACAGATGACCATTTTACTGTTTTCAGTGGATAATATTCACCTCTATCATTCTCCCACCCTTCCGAAGCACCACAGACATAAATGCGGCTACAAGAGTGAAATTACGAAATGCAGCACAACAGCACCAATAATAAAACATTGTTACACACACTCTGAAGCTTCTTGAAGATGTTTGGCGCTCTAATCCAGGGGTCATGCACAATACTAAGCTGTTTCCAAATAGACCGTGTTGCATTCCCACCTTGACAAACAAATAAGCCACACCGACAAAGAATGGTAAATGTACCCAAAACGCAAGTGAATCTGTTACTCCTCTTTGCTTCACTGGATGGATTCCCTTTATCAGTATGTTACCAGGCTAACAGGTTAGCTCAATACTACACTTAGAGCACAACATTACCTATGCACCTAGCGCAACTTATATATCCCTTAAATGACTGTCACCAATAAAACTCGAACACAGTCAAAACTACTAGCCCTACCATGCTCACAACATGGCACCAAGCCATCTCGGTGGCTTCTGTTTGCCAGTTCAACAGTACTCCTAGTCAGATATATAACACATTAAATGTCATGAAAGCCACATGATGGGGAAAAAATACCTTGGAACTCACCCACTCCTGAAGCCAAATAATGGAGACACGTATGCTGTAGCAAAATGACACAAACAGAAATATCATTGAGCACTTGCACGCATGCATATAATGTGCTACTTTCCAGTATATTTAACCACTACTCAATACTGTGGCGAATCCATATTAGTTTTTATTGGGACACAGGAGATTAGCTTAGCCCTATGGCTTGCAGGCCTGTGCCCTCGGCATTTAGTGACTTTTAACCTACTTAGCGTGCTCTTGTTTAGTCCAATTATTTTATTATTTATTTTAAGATGGCTGCCATTGTTTATAGTTATAAACATGTTTTGATTTGCATTATCAGTGCCACTCTGTGAAGGCGCCACTATCAGCCTCATTATCAAGTGATGTATGTAAGTATTCACATCATGTCCCTTTCTCACTTGTGTGTGGCAGGAACACAATGTACACTTGTTGGGGATTGTTTACATAATTGCCGGCACAAGTCTGCTTCCTTATCAATTGTTTGGGAACATACATGCGTCAGGGGTCCTACATGATCTGTATAAATACATCTCACACAGACAAGGTTATCCAAGGAATTCCTTTCAGATGTCGTGTATGCTGCACATCACATCGCTGCAGAACTCGGCTTTCGTGTCACCACGGAGTCTGACATAGAGACCTCATTCCAAGGTAACAAGGTTCGGGGGTGCTTCTCATGGACATGGTACTGGCAGATTAGGTTTATCACACCTAGCTCTTGTTAGGTTAAAGATTAGGGGCCAGATGTAGGAAAAAAGCAAATTGCGACTTGCAATTTGCGAGTCCGTGCGACTCGCAAATTGCAAGTCGCAATTTGCTATGCAGAAAGGTGTCTCAGACACCTTCTGCAACTCGCAATGGGGTCGCAAAGACCCACCTCATGAATATTTATGAGGTGGGTCGCAGTTTGCGACCCCATTGGGAGGATGGGCACTCACGGGACGGTGGCCTGCTGGAGACAGCAGACCACCATGTCCGTGACTGCTTTTTAATAAAGCAGTTTTTTTTTTTCTATCTGCAGCCCGTTTCCTTAAAGGAAAACGAGCTGCACTTAGAAAAAAAAACGAAACCTTTTGTTTCGGTATTTTTCAGAGCAGGCAGTGGTCCATAGGACCACTACCTGCTCTGAAAAATAGTTTTTGTGATCATTCACAAAGGGGAAGGGGTCCCCTGTGGACCCCTTCCCGTTTGCGAATGGGTTACCATCCACTTCAAGTGGATGGTAACAGCGATTTCATTTGCGACCGCTTTCGCGGGCGCAAATGAAATTGCATAGCATTGCGACTCGCAAATAGGAAGGGAACACCCCTTCCTATTTGCGAGTCGGAAATGCATTTTGCGAGTCGGATCCGACTCGCAAAATGCATTTCTGCATAGCAGAGAGGCTTTTGCGCCTCGCAAACGGCGTTTTTCGCCATTTGCGAGGCGCAAACCCTTTGCTACATCTGGCCCTAGGTTCTCTATGTTAGGGATTTTACATTTCATGCTTATTGCAAGATGGTGGGTGTCTTTGTATTCACAACTTTCATTTTCATAATTATGATTCTTTTATTGTTCGTTATTCTAGTCATTGAACCTCATGCATTTTACTGTAGATTGGAGTCTTTTTAATAAGCATATTGAAAACTCTCCTGCATCTCCTTCGTTGCCTGTGTGTAACTGAAACTTATTGCTAACAAGAGAAGAGGGTAACTTCCTTTACACCAAGACTCCCCTGAGATGTTGCAATCCAGAGTCCATGTGTAAGGCTGCCAAAAATCACCTTTTACTGTTTGGGTTTTTGGTGAGGTACTGCTTGTGAGACGGGAGGGTTGGGCTGACAGTTGCGACTTGTTGTAGGAGTGACTTAGTCACCTATAAACAAAAGAGCTGTCATCCCTAAACCAGCAGTCTCCCTAGGAGTGAGAGCCCAACTACAAAAATACAGTTTACTGCAGTCCTGGTGGCCGGTATCAAATATGACTCGCGTCTAAACAATTACAAAAATGAATACAACCAGACAACACAAGTTAGAAAGCCATGACCCACCACATAAAGCCCATACACATGCTTACCTATTTGTCCACATTTCTCTAATCAAACAACCTCCCTTCCACCTCCATCAAGTGCCAAAAGCACAATTTACCCCACAAACCAGCCACATAATAACATCATATCACCCCTCCATTACTCCAGTCAATCTAACTAACAGACTCTCATATCCGCGGCTCAAATTAACTCATAATAATACTAAAACTGTACTCATATTTCCCAATACTAATCCATCACTAATTCTTGTTGGGTTCCGGAGTAGCGTGCTACTCACCGAAAAGCGTTTCAACGCCTTGTCAGGGGTAGTAAGCGCTATATAAATACTATTACAATACAATACAATACAAAATCCCTCACCACCACCACCCTTACTAAAGGACATGAAAAAGTAAGAAACACAACAACTAAAATGTCTACTCTTCATCGCAAGATGCATGAACTAAAATCAGTTTAACATCTTTGACTTACTCTCAGAAACAACACCAGGCTTCTTTTTCATTACAGAAGCATTAAAGGTCTGCACCCACATGCCACAAAGCCAGCCCTTCTGATGTAATTAAGATAAATCTTATTGGCAATATGTCATCCATAAAAAAAACACTAAAAATATCAATCATTTAAAAACTCACCATAGACAGCTGTGGATCCTTGATGATAAGATGTCACCCCACTCAAACTGTTAACTTTTTCTTCTTCTTAATATATATAGACCACCACGCATCAATGGCAACATTAAAGCTGTCCTATTTTATACAGTAATTAAAACGCATCTGGACCACCCAAACCTACACATTTTAAGAGTCTTCAACACATGGTTTGACAAAAAAATCTTACCACAACCACAGATATCACAACCAACTTTGAACCCTTCAACCTACAACAAATTGTTTCTGGCTCAACTCACTGCACAGGACACAGGCTAGATATCATATTTTCTCCCTTAGAAGAAACCACAGTTACAGACCACTCCCCGGTAAGCTGGAGCAACCATAACATCATCACTTTTAAAATCCACACACCTACCAATAACAACACTTCAAATGGAACAATAACCAACAACAATAAATGCATGTGCAGACAATATAAAAACTAGACATTCAGCAACTTGAAAAAAAGCCAACAAACATGTGGCCAAAAGACATATGCTGGAGTGTGGGGATATAAGTTAAATATTGGTTTACAAAGTTAGATTCACTATCTCATCAGTGGAGTAACCCAGCACCACGGGGCCAATAGACCTTGGATACAGATAAGATTAACCAGAAGCTGTAAATCAATCAGTCATCACAAAACCAGTTATTATTTTCAGTTAATGATGAGAGTTGGTGTGAGTTCAGAAGCTTTAGTTAGAAATCTTATAGCAGATTAAATCTTTATTGAATAGACATAAGTAACCATCAATCAAATAATAAATCAATATAATAGAATAACATGAGAGCAAATAAGAATTGCAGCAGAACCCTTTTTTTATATAGAGCTATTCGACACAGGATGTTGAGGGGTAGGGTCCGCCACCCCATTTAAATTGTGGTTGCTTTCTACGTCCGAGGCCTGAGATTCAGAGACCAGGTGAGGTTGGAGAGAAGGGACACCCAGATGCCCAGATACTTAAAGCTAAGACGGTGAATGGTTACTTCCTCTTGTCAATCGAAGCAGTCTCGGGATGAGGCTAGAGGCACTAGAATTGGCTTAGATGTGTTCATACAGAGGCCTGAGGTGGCCTCAAAGCAGTGGAGAAGGTGAAGACATCTGGGGCCACGATAGCTGGATTTGCCAAGTATAAGAGGACGTCATCAGCACAGAGAGCTATGCGATCTTTGTGCCCCTGGTCCCATCTCCATCCACATAAAAGAGAGTCCCCTCTAATCACCTGTGCCGGGGCTCTATTGCCAAGGCGAAAAGGAAAGGAGATGGGGGCAGCCCTATTGGGTGCCTCACCGAATGGGGAATGGATGTGAGAGGGTACCGTTGCTGTGGACCAGTGCTGTAGGGCTAGTGTACAAGGTTGAACCAGTCTGCAGAAGCACGGCCCCACACTGGCCTGTCGTAACACCAACAAAAGCTAGCCCCAGTCCACTGTCTCGAACGCCTTCTCGAAGTGGATGAGTAAATAGTGCTCGATCGGAGCCAGGCGGTGGCGGTGAGCTAGGACCACATGGAGGCAACAAATATAGTGCCTCGTTCCCCTTGTGGGTATGAATCCACACTGGTTGGGGTTTATTAAGGTGTTGAGCATTTTTGAGTTTGGCTGCCAAGATCGTTACATAGATCTTCACGTCTGTTAATGAGGGAGATTGGACGGTAGTAGGACCATGACCGAGAGGGAGGGCGAGTTTTGGAATAATCACTATGGTGACCATGTACAAATCAGAAGGGAAGGTGCCCAAGCGTTCAACCTCTCCATAAAGGGCCAGAGGGTGAGGGAACAACATCTCCCGAAGTGTAACATAGTATTCGGTCGGGAAGCTGTCCGGGCCAGGGGTCTTCCCAGCAGCCATAGCGGAGATCACTGATGCTATTTCTACTAATGTAATAGGTTCATCCAGTACCTGGGTCTCCATAGGGGACAGTTGTGGGGGAGGCACCTCTTCAAGAAATTGAGCAGTGCTCGACCGTCTAAGAAGGAGCATATAGTGTTTGATAGTAACGGACAAAAGCACCCGCCACCCCTGAGAGCGTAGTTAGTTTCACCCCCCTCATCAATAATTTCTGGAATGATCTTAGAGGCTTGTTGGTGGGAAATTAGCCAGTAGAGCAGCTTCCCATTTTTATCACCCCAGCCATATATTCGCGCTGATGAGGCCCACCACAGGTGTTTGTCAGCCTCCATAGCCTGAAGGCATATCTCCTACCTCAGCAAAGATAGCTGACGGGAAGCCGCTTGCCCTGGTGTAAGGTCCAGGATACCCTGTAGGTGCAGAACCTGGGCCTTGAGCTGGGTAATACCCTCGAATTTGGCCCGCTTTTGAGATCGGATATAGGTGGTCATTCTGACCCTGGCGGTCTTTGACCGCCAGGGCGGAGGACCGCGGGAGCACCGCCGACAGGCCGGCGGTGCTCCAATGGGGATTCCGACCGCGGCGGTAAAGCCGCGGTCGGACCGGCACCACTGGCGGGGTCCCGCCAGTGTACCGCCGCCCCATTGAATCCTCCGCGGCGGCGCAGCTTGCTGCACCGCCGCGGGGATTCCGACCCCCCCTACCGCCATCCAGATCCCGGCGGTCGGACCGCCGAGATCCGGATGGCGGTAGGGGGGGTCGCGGGGCCCCTGGGGGCCCCTGCAGTGCCCATGCCACTGGCATGGGCATTGCAGGGGCCCCCGTAAGAGGGCCCCTACATGTATTTCACTGTCTGCTGCGCAGACAGTGAAATACGCGACGGGTGCAACTGCACCCGTCGCACAGCTTCCACTCCGCCGGCTCGATTCCGAGCCGGCTTCATCGTGGAAGCCTCTTTCCCGCTGGGCTGGCTGGCGGTCTGAAGGCGACCGCCCGCCAGCCCAGCGGGAAAGTCAGAATTACCGCCGCGGTCTTTCGACCGCGGAACGGTAACCTGACGGCGGGACTTTGGCGGGCGGCCTCCGCCGCCCGCCAAGGTCAGAATGAGGGCCATAGTGTTTAGCATGGCCTCGCATTACCGCCTTGGCTGCCCAGAAGGTGCCCACCAAGGCGACAGTGCCATTGTGAACATATTCCTGGGACTTCTCCTGCAAAAACTGGACACAGGCCTTGTCTTGTAAATATCATGCATTCAGGGGCCACATGGGTCGCGGGCTCATTTGGCCAGGGGAAATATGAAGAACCAAAGAAGCATGGCTGGAAATGCCCCTTGGACGGCTCTCTACTGAGGTAATTTCACAACAGTCTGGAGTGGGCATGAAAAGGAGGTCTAAACGGGACTGTGTGTGGTGTGCTACTGAAGTGTGTGTGTGTGTGGACTGCCTACGTCTTGGGTATCAGGTTCGCCATACATCACAGAGTCCCAGGGAGGCGAGGCAGGCAGAAAGGCATTGGACCATGGTGGGTCTAGATGCAGGGGGGCTAGAAATGTCCAAATCAGGATGAGGGACCGCGTTAAAGTCACCCCGGTCAGTGTCATACCCTGCGGGAGGTCCAGGGTAATTTTGGAAAGTTTACCTAAAAAGGAGCGAGAGCTGCTGGGGGAGCATAATTGCTCAGAAGATTCAGGCCCTCATTACAACCCTGGCAGTCGGTGTTAAAGCGGCGGTAAGGCCGACGGTAAAAAAATGGAATCACGACCATGGCGGAAACCGCCTACAAAGACAGCCACTTTAACACTCCGACCGCCACGGCGGTGCAAACAAACAGCATGGCGGTCACCGCCAACAGACAGGCGGAAGACAATGTACCGGCCACAATATTATAAGAGCCAATCCGCCACCTTTTCCGGGGCGGATTCAATGCGAACAAAAACACGGCGGAAACAGGACTTGGAAGGGGAAACACTCACCTCTACACAACCCACGAGGAACCAGGACGCCATGGAGCCAGAACTCCAAATCCTCCCTGCGATAGTATTCCTGCTCCTCTACCAGGAGCACGAACGACGGCGGTGGCGACCACAGTGATTCCTGCACCTACAACACAGGAGAGGCGGGAGGGAAAAGAGAGTGAAACACATGCAACACACAGCACCCCCACCCCCGCCCTCACCCACAACAACACACACACTAATACATGCTGCAACAATAGATTTACACCCCAATCCAGAACGCAATGACAAAAGGAAATGATTGTAACGATTGTAATCAATAAAAATCCATTAGTCATAACTTTAAATACAGTATAACCAATTATGTACACCAACTATACAAGTCCGGATAGTGCACCATTCAAAGTACGTGGACCCTTGGGCCCAAAATGCATGGGAGAGGCCCACACTCGATACCAGACTGCAAACGGAGAGAACACTGCTGGGGCATCAGATCGAAATGAAACAGGCACCCCAGGGGGAAGGGATGGGGGGCACCTCAGCCAGATGAGTGCACAACGCCAGCTCCACAAGGGGGCTCCATGCCCATTTTTGTATCCTAGGGAGTGCAAAGCCACAGTCTCAAGTCCCTCCAGTGGGTGGGTTGCCCACTGCTTTATCCTGGTGAGTGCAAAGCCACAGTCTCTCAAGTCTTTTCAGTGGGTGGGTTGCCCACTGCTTTATCCTGGGGTGTGCAAAGCCACAGTCTCTCAAGTCTCTCCAGTGGGTGGGTTGCCCACTGCTTTATCCGGGGGAGTGCAAAGCCGCAGTCTCTCATGTCTTTTCAGTGGGTGGGTTGCCCACTGCTTTATCCTGTGGAGTGCAAAGCCACAGTCTCAAGTCTTTTCAGTGGGTGGGTTGCCCACTGCTTTATCCTGGGGAGTGCAAAGCCACAGTCTCTCAAGTCTTTTCAGTGGGTGGGTTGCCCACTGCTTTATCCTGGGGAGTGCAAAGCCACAGTCTCTCAAGTGGATGCCTTTCTCCACTGGTTCTGGAGGGGGCTATGTGCCCAGAGTGCTTCATCCTGCCAAGGACTGAGGTAGTGGATGCCTTTCTCCACTGGTTCTGGAGGGGGCTTTGTGCCCAGAGTGCTTCATCCTGCCAAGGACTGAGGTAGTGGATGTGATACTCCACTGGTTCTGGAGCGGGTTGGTGCCCAGATTGCTTCATCCTGCCAAGGACTGAGGTAGTGGATGCCTTTCTCCACTGGTTCTGGAGGGGGCTTTGTGCCCAGAGTGCTTCATCCTGCCAAGGACTGAGGTAGTGGATGTGACACTCTACTGACAGTGGTGCAACATGCAATCTGGCCAGGCTCCTGGAACTGACCACCAGCCTCGTACGACTGACCACTGGGGATGTCAGCCATATCTGCGGTGGTGCCACTGGCTCAGGATGTCGCGGGGCGCTGGCGGTGCTGGCCGCGGTGTCAGTAGCAGCGGTGCTTGCGGCGGACTTTGTGGCATCGGTGCAGGCGGCGGGCTCTGTGGCATCGGTGCAGGTGGCGGGCTCTGAGGCATCGTGCTGGCGGCGGGCTCTGTGGAAATGGTGCTGGCGGCGGTCTTTGTGGCGGCGGTGCTGGTGGCGGGCTCACTGACTGCGGTGCTGGTGGCAGCCTCACTGACTGTGGTGCTGGTTGCGGCCTCACTGACTGCGGTGCTGGCGGCGGTGTCAATAGTGGAGGTGCTGGTGGCGGGCTCACTGACTGCGGTGCTGGTGAAGGGCTCAGTGTCTGCGGGGCTGGCGCAGTGTCTGTGGCGGCTGTGCAGATGGCGGTGCCGGTGGTGGTCTTGTCCACCGTGCAGGTCGGCGTCGACGTGGTCCTGCCTTTGATTTTTTTACCCTTCCCCACCTTGGATGGTGGCGCAGCTGTCTTCCCACTTTCATCTTTTGTTTTGCCTGAGCCCTTGGTGGCAGGTGTTTTTGCCTTCTCCCTCTGGGATGTGGGCAACTTTTTCTGTTTTGGAGGTGGGGGAATGCCCTTGCCCTCGCTCCTTGGGACACTGCCAGCCCTGTTGCTTGGCGCACTCCAAAATCCCGCTATTGCTGGCACCTCTGTGCCCGGTGATGTGGTGGCTGAGGTGCTGGGTTGGGACCTGGAAAGGCGGGCCCTAGGGGACGGACGGGGGGGGTGTAGGGAAGAGGTCAACATTTGATAGGAAAAGCTTTTTAGACACACTGGGACGGGTAGATGGAGGGGGTTTGGGAGTGCAGGTAGTGGATGTAGGAGATGTACGTTTGCTGACTTTGGGTGAAGGTGCATGGGCTAGAGGCTGTTGTGAGGTGGATGGCTGTTGGGTGGGTGTGTGACTGCGTTTGTGTACTTTGGGAGGAGGGCTCACAGACACACTGGGAGAGGACACAGGGGATGTGTGAATGGTAGTGGGGGTGGTGAGTGCACGTGAGCGGTGTGTGGTGATGGGCGTGCTGGTGATGGAGGTAGTGGCTGAAGATGTAGTTCATGCAGGTGTGAGTGGAGACGAGACAGTGAGGGAGGAGGGAGACGTGGAGGAGGGGGACACAGTGGAGGCAGAGGATGTTGGTATGTCTTCATGGGTATGGTGCTTGTGTGAGTGCCTGTGGGATGTGTGGTGCTTGTTTGCCTGAGCCACCCTTGTGTGATGAGGTGTGTGCATGCTGGTCTGATGGTGTGCTTGGGATTGGCTGTGGTACAGGGGATTGGGTCTGGGTGGAGGAGGTTGGAGGGGGGAGGCTGGACACAGTGACAATGGCTGCCATCAGTGCAGAGGCCAGAGCCTGAAATGCTCGCTGTTGGGCTGCCTGGCCAGAATGAATGCCCTCCAGGTATGCATTTGTTTGCTGCAAATGCCTCCTAACAACCTGGATGGCATTCACAATGGTAGATTGCCCAACAGTGAGGGATCTCAGGAGGTCAATAGCCTCCTCACTGAGGGCAGCAGGGCTGACTGGGGCAGGGCCTGAGGTGCCTGGGGCGAAGGAGATGCCCACCCTCCTGAGTGAGCGGCCACGGGACACACGCTGAGGGGCTGCTTGGAGGGCGGTGCTGTAAGGGGGGGCGGTGGCTGTACCTGTAGATGCGGGTGGCACAGAGGGGCTCCCCTCGCCCTCCGTCCCACTGGTGACTTCAGACTCCGTTGTCTCGCCCTCCAGGGCCATGTGAGATGCAGCTCCCTCCTGCCCCGGTGGCACGGCTCCTCCGCCTGACGATGCTAATGCACACAAGAACAGGGAGACCACAAAAAGGGGGAGGGGGAAGAAAGAAGAAGGACATGTTCAGTGCATGCAATACCGCTACCGTTGGCGGACACTACAGACACAGCATCCCTCTGCACTACGCCATGCACTTAGAGTTCCCTAATTAATCACAGGGACATGGGGTACAAGGCCTATGCCCGACTGCTGCACACATGGAAGTCACAGGAGCCTGACTAGGTGTAGATGGCTCTTACCACTGGTGGGGTTGGGGTGCCACATAGCCTGCCTCACAAAGAGTCCTTGCCTACAAAGCTCACCCTGGCCTACGGTAACCCACTGCCCACCTCCCCCACCCAGACACCCCCTAATACGCGCAGAGTCAGATGGATGTGACAGTACTCACCCCCTTGTGGCTGCTGTGATGCCCTCAAGCACCCGTTCAACTCTGGATACAACACCGCCAGGATCCGGAACATCTGGGGGGTCATGGTGCGACGGGCACCCCTCTCACGTTGGGAGACCATCCCCAGCTGGGCCTCCGCCGTCTTCTTGCTCCAGCGGCAAATGTCCTCTCATCTTTTCCGGCAGTGGGTGCTCCGTCTGTGGTGGACCCCCAGGGTCTGGAAGTCCTTGGCGATGGCACGCCAGATATCCTTCTTTTGGTGGGTGCTGACCTAGAGGAATAGTACAGGTGAAAAGGATGATCTTTAACCGTCTGGACCGTGACAGTCATTGGCCCACGTTCCCACCCTTGCCCTGATGCACATCCACACACCATCCGCTCATGCAGGCCTCAGTGACCCCCGTATCTTCCATCCACCCCACTCCAAACAAGCATTGCCTATACAGCATGCCCACAGTGTAGTCACCTGTTTGTCTGGTGGACCGTAGAGTAGCGTGTACTGGGGGAGGACCCCATCCACTAGTTTCTCCAACTCCTCCGAAGTGAAGGCAGGGGCCCTTTCCCCAGACACTGTAACCATCGTCGCATCCAGACACAGGTCACAGCAGCACTTGCAGTGTAGGTCCTCTCCTGTTGAAGGTCAGGTATCAAGTGAGTGAATAGAGAGAAAATGGCGGTCACGTCCTCGGCGGTGCGTACCGTCACCGCGGGTGTACATAGGGCCCAATGTTAACCAATGCAGGATTTCGCCGCGGTCTTCAACCGCCTACTGCAACGGTGTGCAAAGCCAGAGCAGTTACCTCATATCCCCTTGTCCCACATTACAGGTCAGGCAGCCGCCATTTCAGGTGGCCACATGGCATTATTTTTAAATGCGTCACACATATCCAGGCCTTGCATACACACAGTGACAGGCACATAGTGGATTGACAAATGTGTGCAATAAATTATTTTTTTACTACCTCAGTGTTGGCTGACTCTGCGCTCGCTGTCTCGTCCATAGGACACGTCCGCTGGGGCAGGTGAGGAGATGGCGGCATCCTCTGGTGTACTGACCGCTGGTGGACCTGTCGACAATGGAAGACAGACACATCATTATCACTTACAGACTTGATCGTGCCACAATCCATGAACTGTGTGCCCAGTTGGAGCCAGACCTGATTTCAGCTATCCGCCATCCCACAGGAATCCCCCCTCTAGTGCAGGTCCTGTCAGTACTCCATTTCCTGGCAAGTGGGTCTTTTCAAACAACAGTGGCCATTGCATCAGGGATGTCCCAGCCTAAGTTCTCCAACGTGTTGTCCAGAGTGTTGCCTGCCCTGCTGAAACACATGCGCAGCTACATCGTTTTCCCTCAGGTGGAGGATTTGCCCACAGTGAAAGGTGACTTCTATGCCCTGGGACATATCCCCAGCATCAAAGGTGCCATTAATTGGGCACATGTGGCCTTGGTACCCCCCGCAGGAGTGAACAGGTGTACAGAAACAGGAAGAGCTACCATTCAATGAATGTGAAGATGGTGTGTTTGGCCAACCAGTACATCTCCTATGTGAACGCCAAGTTTCCAGGCTCAGTGCATGACGCTTACATTTTGAGGAATAGCAGCATCCCTTATGTGATGGGGCAACTCCAGAGGCACCGTGTGTGGCTAATAGGTGAGGACATGGATCCTATACCCTGTGAATAGTTGTCTGGATCTGGGGTTGCCCCTAAGGGTTAGTGTGTGTCTAACAGTTGTCTCTCGACATTTGCAGGTGACTCTGGGTACCCCAACCTGTCATGGCTACTGACCCCAGTGAGAAATCCCAGGACAAGGGCAGAGGAACGCTACAATGAGGCACATGGGCAAACACGGCGGATAATCGAGCGGACCTTCGGCCTCCTGAAGGCCAGGTTCCAGTGCCTCCATATGACAGGTGGTTCTCTCTACTACTCACCAAAGAAGGTGTGCCAGATCATCGTGGCCTGCTGTATGCTGCACAACTTGGCTTTGCGATGACTGGTGCCTTTTCTGCAGGAGGATGGTCCAGAAGGAGGTCTTGTGGCAGCTGTGGAGCCTGTGGACAGTGAAGAAGAGGAGGCAGAAGAAGAGGATATCGACAACAGAAACAACGTGATCCAGCAATACTTCCAGTGAGACACAGGTAAGAAGACATCACTGCCTCCTACATCTCATACAATTGTTAGACCTATCATATGTCTGTCACTTTCACCCAGAGTATGGACCCTGACCTGTCACTTTGCCTTTCCATTTCACAGATGTGGGTCCCACTGTGTGACCTCTGCTATGTTACCTCATGGACTAGAGCTGTGTGACATAGGTTTGTTGACAATTCAGTGGTCATTGCTATTTTCGTTAGTTATAGCAAATACACATTTGTGAAAGCTCAGACTGACTCCAGATTGTTTTGTGATTCAAGGGTGTTTATTTAAGTGCAAATTAGTGGAGGGGGTTGGAAAATGGTCAGGGGTGATGGTGGAGGAATGTCCATGGCAGAGTCCAGTTATTTGTCTCATAGGTGCATTGTCCAAAGGGGCATAGGAAGTGGAGCTAGGGCAGTTTAAGGATGGACTGGGTGACAAAGTGGGGCAGAAGGATGACATTCAGGGTGGTCTCATTTCTTGGCGGGGGTCTTGGCATTGTTCTCTGTCTTTGTTCTAGATCTCGGGACCGTTTGCGGGGTGGTTCTCCATCTGCAGGGGGTGGGGTGCTGGTGTCGTGGTCCTGTGGCGGTGCCTCCTGTCCACTAGCGCCGGCAGAGGTGGTGGGCAGTTCATCATTGAGGCTAGTGTCAGGGGCCCCTTGTTGTGCCGCAGTGTCCTTCCTGCTGTTCACAAGGCCCTTCAGCACCCCTACAATGGTGACCAGGGTGGTGTTGATGGACTTGAGTTCCTCCCTGATCCCCAAATACTGTTCCTCCTGCAGCCGCTGGGTCTCCTGAAACTTGGCCAGTACCGTTGCCATCGTCTCCTGGGAATGATGGTACGCTCCCATGATGTTGGAGAGGACCTCGTGGAGAGTGGGTTCCCTGGGCCTGTCCTCCCCCTGTCGCACAGCAGTCCTCCCAGTTCCCACTGTTTTCCTGTTCCTCTGTCCCCTGAACCGCGTGCCCACTGCCACTGCCCCCAGGTCCCTGATGTTCTTGGGTTTGTGGGTTTGCCTGGGTTCCCTGTAGTGGTGGACACACTGCTGCTTGAGGTGTCCTGGGGACAGAGGTATGGGCCCGCGGGGTGGGTGCTGTGCTGGTGTTTCCTGAGGGGGGAGGCTCTGTGGTGGCATGTGCCAGTGTGTGGGGAACCGACTGTCCTGAGGTCCCAGATGGGCCGGGCTGGTCATCTAGATCCAGATGGACAGAGCTGCTGTCATCACTGTGGGCCTCTTCTGTGGGGGGGTGGACATGTCTGGAACCTCCTGTCCGGTGAAGTTCGGTAGGGGTCCTGCAGGGGTGTAAAGCCATGATTATTGCATCTGTGTGTGCCATTGTGTGCAATGGGTGGGTGACCCTGTACCCCAGTGCTTACATTCTTGTCCAGGACCTTGTGTGATATTTGGTTTGGGGATCTGTGTGGGTATCTGTAGTGGACATGCTTTGGTGATGGGTGTCCATGCTTTGGTGTTGCATGCAGGGCTTGGTGTTGGGATGGGTGGTTTGTGATAGTGGGACTTATGTGAGGTGTTGGAGTGATGGGAGTGAGGGTGGGGGTATGTGATGGCATGCAGGTAGGGTGGGGGATATAATAGTTAAGATTTGACTTACCAGAGTCCATTCCTCCTGCTACTCCTGCGAGGCCCTCAGGAAGCAGTATAGCCAAGACCTGCTCCTACCATGTTGTTAGTTGTGGGGGTCCGCCGCCAGTCCTCTGAACTGCGATCTGGTGTCTTGAGACCACGGAATGCACCTTCCCCCGTAGGTCGTTCCACCTCTTCCTGATGTCATCCTGTGTTCTTGGGTGCTTTCCCACTGCATTGACCCTGTCTACGATTATGCGCCATAGCTCCATCTTCCTAGCAATGGAGGTGTGCTGCACCTGTGATCCAAATAGCTGTGGCTCTACCTGGACGATTTCTTCCACCATGACCCTGAGCTCCTCCTCAGAGAACCTGGGGTGTCTTTGCGGTGCCATGGTGTGGTGTGGGTGATGTGTGAGGTGGTGTGTGTTGTGATGTGTGAGGGGATGTGTTTGTGTGTGTTGTGTGAGGTGCGTGGATGTTGTGTGAGTGATGGTGTTGTTTGCCTGTGGATGCTAGTTTGTTGATGGTGGTGTCTCTCTGTGTGCTTCGTTCTCAATTTTTGTCCTAGGGGTTTGTGGGTGATGTGGGTGTGTGTGGATTCGTGGGTCGTGATCGTGTGGGCGTATTCCTGTTGGCGTGACGGTGGAGGTTTTGTTATCGCCAGTTTATCACTGACCTTTGGTGTGGCGGACTTGTGTGGGTGTCTAGATTTTGGCGGATTCCAGCCTGTGGGTCGAAATAGCTGTAGCGGATTTCCGCAGCTGCAGCGGTGTGTTGGTGGTCTTCTGCACGGTGGTAAGCGGCATTTACCGCCAATGTTGTAATGAGGGCCTAAGTGTGCATCTCTCAGTCATACCTGTGAGGGCTAGGAACCGACCTTGTCAATCCTTCACCACTGAGGTGACTGTCAAAGGGAAGGAGCGATGCAGAGGTATGCCCACTTTTCTTGAGCCTCGGGTGAAGCCTGCGTGGTATACCCTGTAAAACCCTTTGCATGCTAGAAAGTGGCAGCTGTCACCCAAAAGATGGGTCTCTTGAAGTAGTAGGATGTCAGAGTGGTGTCGTTAGGCAAATGTCAATACCTCAGTATGTTTTATTCTGTCCAGGAGCCTGATAACATTCTTGGACAGATACCGTATATTGGTAAGTGTGTCAGAGGGAAGGTCCCCCACCTTCCCTCCCACGGGGACTCCTGCAGAGTAACAGGCTGGTCGAAGTCTGGGAATGCTGTAGGGAAGACCAAAAGAGCATGTCATTTGTTCCCGGCTCCGAGTCTGTGCCAGTACCTGCAAAAAGGTTCAGTTTAAAGCAGAAACACATGTCCAAACCATCAACAGTGGAATTCAAAAACCCTATAACCACACCATCCCCCTTACTTTCTTTTCCACCCCATACTTCCCCCTAGATGCATCTGCCACTCTCAAATCAATTCTACCCAGAGAACAAAAGGCAGAGAATGATGGTTTGTGGCCGATCCCTCCATTAAGTAGGATATTATGTAGCCATCAGATCAAAGTAAATGTGTTCAAGTGTATGCTTCAACATGCATGAGTTTAGGCCTGGGACCTGAGGAGAATATCATACTGCCAGTCTCCCGGGAGAGGTCTGCATCATTGTGCGTCTCCAGTGGATCCATTGATGGCCGCTCGGGTGGGGGGGTACTTGGATGGGGTCGGAGATGGGCCTTGAAATCCGCCCCCTTGGCATCTAATTGCGTCAAGGATTGGCCGTGGGCCGGAGGCGACGGCAAAATGGAGGTTGAACACTGGGTATGTTTTTGCCTTCGCAAGTGGGTCCCTTTGCGCTGGGGCCTGGGCCCAAGGTTAGGGTGGCCCCAGTCCATCTGGACAAGGCAATACGGAGAGCCCCGCTGAGGCATGTAGAGTGGGCATTCTTCTGTGAGCCACGACCATGCCATCGCCGGAGTCTCAAAGAAGTGGGATTTGTTGTCATAGATGACTGGGAGCCTGGCTGGAAAAATGAGATGGTACTGCACCACCATTGCCCTGAGTTTCAGTTTTGCGACTGAGTATGAATGACATAGTTGTTGGACCTCACTGGTGTAGTCCGGAAAGAGGAGAACTTTAGCATCGCCACATTGAAGGTCAGCCTGAGACTGGGCTCCCTATAGGACGGTAGCCCTGTCCTGAAAATTAACAAATCGGGCCATCACTGGTCTGTGTGATGAGCCCGGCGGTGGCCTAGGGGTCAGGGCCCGGTGTGCTCGCTCAAGCACAAACCACTTGGAGAGACTAGTGAAAGGCATCTAGGACCTAATCCAGTTTTCAAGGAAGTCGACCATGGACTGTGGCTCAATGTTTTCAGAGATGCCAATTATGCGTATAATATTGCGCCGGGAGCAATATTGGGCGTCTTCGGCTTGGCAGTGTAGTTCAGAGGTACACGCAAGAAGACACCTGTGATTTAAAGGCCATCAATTTGTCTTCGACAGTAGACATCCTCGTTTCAGCTTCTGAGATGCGAGCTGTGGCGTTGTGTAGATCTTGGTGCAGGAGTGCCACATCTACAAGGACCTCACCAATCTTCTTCTCCACCGCTACCTGAGGAATTGTAGTGAGGTCACCTGATGGTGGGGTTGTCCTACTCTCCCTGGAGTCTCCGGATGGATCTGTATTTGCCCATAGAGGCCTTTTCTTTGCCCATGGTCAGGGGCACATCAGCTGTCTGTGCAAGTCCCTGGGCTCGGCCCGCTTGCCATGTTATGCGTCAGCACGGACAGCTGTGCCAGAAGACAGTAGGGCAATAGGCATAAAGCTTGTAGGTTTGAAGGGCGATGTGTGGCTCAGAGGCTCTGGAGACCTCCCCTCGATACACCGGCAGAGCGACAAGTCTCCAGTGAGGCCTAGGGTGGATCCAAAGTTTTGGACAGGCGAGGCAATTGGAGGACAGTAAATAGGGACTGGCGGTCAGGGGCCTCAATCTGCCAGGGCCTTCCGGTCAGGCACTAATGTAGCCCATAGACCTCCAGGTCCTAAGGCTGCAAAGGCTCCAACCCAAAGGTGGGGAGCAACCAGGGCCCCGAACCAGTCAGTGCAGCAGTATCACTGTCAGTCCTTCACTTTGCAATTGGGGGGGGCGTCACAGTGGTCGAACATGCTCCCCCACCTGCAGCCCGACCGGGCAGGCATCTTGAGGGGCCCGCCGCTCCAGGACCATATACCAGTGAGCCACCTCCACCGTAGAGGGCACCGAGGGGGGCACACCACACCAGGGCAAGAGTCATCCCTCCAGTGCAACATTTGTGACACAGGCAGTTGGGACTGGTCTGCAAGCAGCATCTCCTTAAACAGAGTCCCTAGCACATGGCCTCCCAGGCACGCGTCACACCTCAGATCCCGCTGGCCACAGACAACTTCGTGAGGCTTCCCCGTTAGAGTGTGTCCCCCAAGTGGCGATCATTTCTCCACAGGTGAGAGGCCTTTGCAGGCCCCGCCTGAGCCCGACCACCCCCAACTCCTTGTGCACCCACCTCAGGAAGGAGTGGGGGGAGCCCTTGTCCAGCCCACAGGCCGGGGCCCTCGTTATAAGCAGGGGAGCATCCAACAGATACTGCCTCAGGGCGAGGCAGCAGCCCCTCCATGGGTCCCATTGTGCCGCTACCGACTCGAGAGTCCCAGGAGGTAGTGCAGGTCGAAGGAAGAAGGGGGCTCTCCATCACAGGCCCCACGGTCATTAGGGCAGCCCGCAATCTCTCGACCTGGTCCGCCGGCCTCCAAAGGCCCCAAGCCAAGGTAGCAGCATGCCCCCGGCTGCCTTTAAGTAGGACCCACCTCCATGACCGAGGTAGGCCCTCAGGGGAGCTGGCCAGCACAGCCAGGCAGGTGGAGTCAGCACAGCGCCAGGTTGGGGGGTGTCACCAAGCCAAGCGGACTACTGCGCTGCCGTAGATACAGGAGGAGGGAGGATGACCCAGCCCCCCACCCACCTCCGCCCAGCAGCCGCTCACTTTAAGGTCTGCTGCTGCCCCTCCTCCTCTCAGATGATCCCATGGCCTCAGGCACATCACCACTCGATCCCTAGAGGGCAGCCCCAGAGGGCGCTTAGGACTGCGACCAGCACCGCTGCGGCATCTGGACCTCTGTGTCGCGTCACCAGGGGTGCCAGAAGCAGGTGGGTTTGGCCTCAGGGGCAGGGTCCTCCGCTACGGGCCATGAGCAATGGCCCAGGAGTTTGTTACAGCGGTCACCCCGACGACCCGATGCAGCACCGGAGTCAGGGCCCCCGCAGCCAGCTTCGAGCAGCCTTTGTGCCAATCAATGGTTGTGGATTCCAGAACCAATGATGGAGGGGACAAGAGCACTCTTAGAGTGCCATCGCTATCTTGACACTCAAGCCACACCCCCTGTAAGCCACTGTTAATTTTTAAACATTTAGTGGAATTGAGCTAAACCATTTTTATACATTAATATATTCTTACAAAAAAAGCCTATGAGAAGGTTAAAACTAACTTTTCTTACACTGTCAACATGTTCTCAGCATGTTAGCTTCATTAAAAGTTTAACTTCACATTCCTACATCAAGTTTGCAACGGCAAAATCAGCTTTTCAAGACTAATACTTGTAAATGTGCCTGACTAGTGCTTTTAATTTGAATTAAAGTATTGCATTTCCGTCTAAGGCCTACATGTTAATTCTCTCCTTATCTGTCAGTTTCTCTCTCTGTTCTTCAAAAGAATGTTGATTGCTTTACAAACTTCTTAAAACATCTTCATCTCAGTTCTCACTGTGTGCAATGTGTAATCTCCTTTATTTCTAGCATTATATTAAGTGTCTTTTCTAATGATGTCATTCAGCATGTTAGATTGTTTTCATAAACCTTAACAGTGTCTATAGGAAGGTAGTGTCTAAAGCAGTGGTTCCCAACCTTTTCACTTCTGTGGACCCTAACTTTATCATTACTGGATCCCAGGGACCCCCACTGAATCATTATTGAAATCCGGGGACCCCCCTCTGAGTCATTACTGAAAGCTGGGGACCTAATCTGTTAATATCATTTCATTTTCTAAGTAGTCGCGGACCCGTTGAGGAGACTTTGCGGATCACAGGTGGGGAACCACTGGTCTAAAGTAATGCCAAGCTGCCTCCATCTCCTTTGCTTTCATTGTAGTAGCATACAACAAAGGTATGTGATGGTATATCCCCTCCTTTGTAGCAGATGAAGGCAAGTGAGCACACATAACAGTCCTTTGCATCTGTAGCTTGTGTGCATTCTTGAACTAATCTGGAATAAATGATAGTTGAATAATCTGCTTTCATGTAATCCACAAATGAGGATTTCAAGTTATCCTCATCCATGTTTTGTGTAGAGGCCATGTTAGCAAATTAATAATAGATTTATTTTTCTCAGGTGTAAAATGCATCACTAATAATAATGATATGGCCACTAATACTATAACTACAAATGTCACTACCATAATAATCTTGCATCTACCTTAGATCAGGAAGCACATATTTGTCTAAAATCAGATCTTTTTAAAACAAAAGTGTAACACCAAAATGTTAATCGTTCATTTTCAAAGTTAGTTATTACAAAACAGTCTTGAGAAATGTTATTTTCTTAGTTCAGTTGGTTCTTTCAGCCTTATTTTAAAGCAATCTCCCTTCACTCTACTCCGGCTTCTTGTAAAATGTTATCCTAACTCCTCTTTTTCATCCTTGGGGCTAAGGAAATCTTAATTCTTTTTGATTAGCAACTTGGCAGTTTTTATTTCAGTCTATAAAGTTAATTGAATTGAATTTTCCAATAGTTCTGTTTCTTTTCAAATCTTTTTCAGCAGCTTTTCCACTTTCAGATTCAATATGTCATCAAGGTGGTTCGGGAAGCTCTTTACTCAAATCAAGCAATTCTGATATTGGAACATTCAGCACTTTGTTCACGTGATATGTCCATTTAGGTGCAGAATACCTTTGACAAGGTACTGTTGCTCCTTTCGAATTTCCTGGGCGTTTGTTGATCTTCTCCCTCTTTCACTTATACTGCTTGATTCTGTCACCTCAACAGTTGCTGGTGGTACACGTTCAACTGATGAACTTGGTCTTAATTTATTCTGACCAAAGGCTCTTGGCCATATAGTATTGAGAGACTCTTCTCGATCTAGTTCTTGTCCCTTCTTCTGGATCCTCTTGTTGCTGTGGTGATGTTTCAACTGTCACTACAGATTGAGCTCTTGTTTCGCTCTCTTCTCCAACAAAGGGTTCAGGGCCACTCTTTGTAATATCAGTGAACTGGATCATTTCACCTGTCTGCAGTTCTTCACCCCTTTCTTCTCTGTGTTCTATGCCTCTTGGGGTGTTTCTCCTTGTTCCTGTACGACTTGCGGGTCGTACATTCACCAGTGCTCTTGGTTCTGCGGCAAAGAACACTGTTTCTTCATCTGGATCTCTGGTACTCTGGGTTTGTGATGCATGCACCCCATTTGGTACTCTGCCACACCTAACAGCAGTGTTGGGACCTTTCCACCTCGGGTCCAGACAGGACTTTCTTACAAGCCTTTTAATTAATACCCAGTCCTAGGGGTTAATGCTATGACACTGACATGTCATCTATAATGTTCCCAAGTACATTAGCAAGTACAGCAGTCACTTTCATTGTAAGCCAGTCAGTATGTCATGAGGGGATAGTCCAGTCTTCCTGTCAGGCATACCTCAAAGGCTCATCAACACCAAGGGCAAAGTACCAGGTAATTTCAGTGTTGTGAATACACAGACATTTGCTGACCTTGAGTTTATGGTTTTATTAAACTGATCAACAATTCCAGAAGCTTCTGGGCGATAGTTACAATGCAGCTTTTGTTCCACTTGTAATGGTGCACACAGCATTCTAGGACCTCATTATTAAAATGAGTGCCTTGATCTGATTTCAGAGAAACCAGTATTATGTACCTGCGTATTAACTCCCTGAACAGCAACTTTCCTACAGTGAGACTGTCATTCCTCTGTGTTGGATAGGCTTCCACGCGTTGGGGGAAAATGCATACTATAACCAGGGCATATGGCAACCCGTTGCACACAGGCGTTTCAATAAAGTCCATTTCCACCCTGTTGAAGGGACCACCTAATATACCTACATGACTCAGTGTAATTGGTGTTCTCTTTCCTACATTCCTTTGTCCCATGTATCAGCTATAGTCATCAACATTGAAAAAGACAGTGTCCTCTTCAGATTAATCCGTGAACGTTATATTAAATGTGCAAGCCAAAAGTGCACAATAATGAGAAACTTCGTCAGCATATCTGTTGCTGACTGTGACATATTCATTTTCACTTATGTGAGCTGCGCATTTAACAACCACATTGTCAATTTGAAGTTGTAAATCTTCCAGCAATTTCTTTACGTAGTCGCCATTTGATATAGGTGATGCTGTTGAGGTCTTGAAACCTCTGTGCGACTACAACTGTCCAAAATCCTGGACCACACCACAGCCATATTGATTATCTGTAAATATAGTCACTCTTATGTGAGCTGTTAAAGTACAAGCCCTGGTAAGGGCAATCAGTTCTGCATCTTGTGCTGAGCCTACAGCTTGAAGCCAGGGGCGTCCACCATTTCTTGAATTGTACAAACAGAATAGGCTGCTTTCAAGGCACCTTCATTGGTTCTTAAACATGAGCTGTTAGAAATGCGTTCTCTAGTTGGCAGTCAGTTTGCACTCTGTCCGAGTAGGGACCCTCACTCCAGTCAGGGTAAGGGAGTCACATGGGTAAAGGAGTCTCACTCCTAAGATAACCCCTGCTCACCCCCTTGGTAGCTTGACACGAGCAGTCAGGCTTATCTCAGAGGCAATGTGTTAAGTATTTGTACCTACACACTGTAACACAGTGAACACACTACAAATGGACACCACACCAGTTTAGAGAAATAGCCAATATTTTTGTCAGTGAAACAAGACCAAAATGACAAAAATCCAACATACACAAAGCTATGACTTTTAAAAGATTAAATCCCAATAAAAGAACTTAGAAATATAATAGCACCAACTAGTGCTATCACAGTGCTGTGATGGAGTTATTCCCAACAGTCCAATGCCACTCGCGAGCGCAGGTCACAAAGTCACACAGACCCCAGGTTCAGTACCTTAGAAACAAGGCAGAGTCAAAGACGTGGCACAGAGTCCGGAATGTGTGGTGTCGCTGGAGCCAGTGCGTCACTAGTTCCGTACTACTACGCAGGAGGTGAGGTGTTGGTTCCTTATGCTATGCAGGTGAGTTGAGGCATCGTTGGCACTGAGGCGTAGGTTTCTTACGATCCAGCTGGGTCCACCACAGAGCCCACAGGCACCGCAGTGGAGTCGGGTGTCTCGGACGTCAGTGACACGGCACTCAGGACTTATGATGTTGCGGAATTTTAGAAGCACTGCAGTGGTGTTAGGCCTGCAATGTCGGTTGCGGTCATCGCACTTCAGCGGGGACCACGGCTTCAGATGCAGGCAGCAGCGCTGAGCTGGGCAGCGATGCCGGTTTTGGAGTCATCCGGAGTCGGTGTGCCTGGTTATTCTTGTTTTTCTGTCAGACTTTACTTGAAGGGCCCAGAAACTGAAGTAGACACCTCTTGGCAAATTAGGGACCTCAGCAAGAGAACCCAGGGGCTGGCAGGTGAATTCTTTGATGTCCCTTAGACTTCTTAACAGGAGGCAAGCTCAATCCAAGCCCTTGGAGAAACTTCACAAGCAGGATACACAGCAAAGTCTGGTCTTTGTCCTCTCCAAAGCATAAGCAGTAACTCCAGGCCAACCCAGAAAAGCAACACAGCAAAGGGGCAGTACTCCTCCTCACAGCTCTTCAGCTCTTCTCCTTGGCAGAGTCTCTTCTTGATCCAGAAGTGCTCTAAATGTCTGGGGTTCTGGGTCCAATACTTTTACTCATTTCTGCCTTTGAAGTAGGCAAACTTCAAAGAAAAGTCTTTGTAGTGCACAAGACCCTGCCTTTCCTGCCCTGGCCTCAGACACACTCCAGGGGGTTGGGGACTGCTTTGTATAAGGACATGCACAACTCTATTCAGGTGCAGGTGTCAGCTCCTCCCACCACTATAGCCCAGAAAGACTCATCAGGATATGCAGAGCACACCTACATCAATTTGTGTGATTGTCTGAAGTGAATTCACAAACAGCCCAACTGTCATCCTGACCAAGACGTGTATTCCAGCAAACAGGCAGAGGCACACAAAGGTTAAGCAGGAAAATGCCCACTTTCTAAAAGTGGCATTTTCAAACTTACAATCCAAAAACCACCTTCACCAAAAGATGTATTTTTAAATTGTGTCATGTCTCGATTTGCTCCCAATGGGAAACTGCATTTAAAAGTGATTTAAGGCAATACCCATGTTGACCTATGGGAGAGATAGGCCTTGCAATATTTTGCGATTAGGACATGTAAAGCACAGTAGTACAAGCCCTACCTTTTAAAAACACTGCACCATGCCTGTGGGGCTGCCTTGGGTCTACCTTAGGTGTGATGTACATGTAGTAAAAGGGAAGATTTGGGCCTGGCAAGTGGATGCACTTGCCAGGTCAAACTGGCAGCTCCAAACTGTCCACACAGACACTGCAGGGGCAGGTCTGAGGCATGTTTACAGGCTACTCATGTGGGTGGCACAATCGGTGCTGCAGGCCTACTAGTAGCATTTGATTTACAGGCCCTGGGCACCTCTGGTGCACTTTACTAGGGACTTACTAGTAAATCAAATAAGCTAGTCATGGATAAATCAGTCACCAATATCATTCAAACAGATAGCACTTGCACTTTCGCACTGGTCAGCAGAGGTAAAGTGCCCAGAGTCCTAAAGCCAACAAAAACAGGTCAGAAGATATAGGAGGAAGGAGGCAAAAAGTTTGGAGATGACCCCGCAAAAAGGACCAAGTCCAACATGAGCCATGCACAAAAAGTACATAATCATGCTGAATCAATAGTTCATATTTTATGTCTAGTCTTGGCTTGGTGCATACGTCTGTGATATCTAGAGAATCATGTTCAAAGTCATCATGTACATCACTTTGGGCAAAGCCAATAGAATACAGGGATTCAAAACCTGACATCGTTTCAGTACTATATTGTCCGAAGCAGGGATTTGAGGCTCATATTTAGTAAGTCGGCAACTTTTTATGTACTGGATCTTTGTTGGGGTAAGAACATTTCTACGGAGTGAGGGATCATAACAGTTAAAGAGTGTCCGATCACTGTGCTTTCACACCTCTCAATACTTACACCTACGGCTGCCACTGATTTGAGACAGCCAGGCAGCGCAGCGGTCACTGGGTCAAAAGTTATTGAAAAATAGGCCACTGGTCTCTTGGTATCACCGTGCATTTGAGTAAGCACTGAGAGAGTGCCCCCCCCGCCTCTCACTGCAAACTAATGTGCAAATTTGAGTGTAACCTGGCATTCCAAGTGCTGGGGCACATCAGAGACTTTCGCTCAGCTCTAGGAAAGCTTTCAAGTATTCGTTGTCGAATGGAAGTGGATCAGTCGCATCTTTGTGTACGCCTCAGTAAAGGCTTAGCCACTGGGGAAAGGTTCAGTATCCACGGTCTACAGTAGCCAACCTTTCCCAGGAACATTCTGACTTCTCTTTGCATTTTGGGTGGGCTCATCCTCGGCAAAGAGTGAATGTGTGTGGAGACAAGCAGTCTCAAACCAAAGGGTATGGGAAAGTGTCTGAGCAAGAGTCCTAAACGTAAGTCCTAAACTACTCTAGGAACATGCACTATTATAGCATATTTAGACTTTTGCAACAAGTATCACTTACTGTCTCATGTCAGCCAATCAGCAAATTATGTCTTAATAGGAACTGGAACATTTTCCTGTTATCTCAACTATGTTTATTTGCTACAACTTTATCAAAATATATATACTTTTGAAGTAGTTTCTCATTGTTGTCTTTGCTTAAAGAAAACTTCAGCACATGGTTAAGCTTTTACATCGTTCAATGAAATCACAAGCTACCTATTGTTTCTTTGGAGTAAACCATTGTTCATTTTGAAACATTTATTGAACTTAAGCCAATACATTATTATATTCTTTAAAAATATGCCTATGGGAAGATTAAAACTAACTTTTCTTACATTGTCATCATGTTCTCAGCACTTTAGCTTCATTAAAGGTTTAACATTTCACATTCCCACACTAGGTCAAGTTTGCAACTGCAAAAACAATTTTCCACTTGATTTAGAGCATTGCATTTTTGTCTGAGGCCTACATGTTAATTCTATATGTTATTAAATTATTTTTCATCAATTTTAAAACACTTTCACACATATACACCTTCTACAGGTGGATGTCAACTGCACTGGACAAACGGATGACAACAAAAACCACATAGAGAGTTGATTACAAAAACAGCACCACGGCGGTTAATGACAACTTCAAAAGAATAAAAACACAACTCAACATACTACAATGCAAATAGAGAAAATCAGGACACGAAACACACAGAAGCATGCAATGGTACTGTAAGAGAGTCGACAAAAGAGTCATAAGATCCACAAAAATACATCACTATTCCACACGCATAACTGAAGCAGACTGCCCTTCCACGGAACTTCATAAAATTGTGAATTAATTTCTCAATCCAGAGTGCCTAAACATAGACACGCCAACATCACAAGACGTCTGTGACAAAATCTTAAATTAATTGATCTATAGTATTTTAAAGATTGAAAATTACCCAAAGGAGAACACAGTCAACACTACAACAATGCATGACCTAACCACCACAGAAAGAGATACTAGTCTACCTACCCCCTTTCACATCACCCCCTCACACACTACACTGTGGCATTCCTCTCGGGTCCATCATATCCCCTCTACTATTCAACATCTACCAAACCCCCTTACCAAATCTGATTAAATCATATAACGCCCCCTGTTAAAGCTATGCAGATAACACACATAACATTTGAGAAAAGGATAGCCCCGAAGACCTCTACAATTCAAAACTTAATGACTGCCTCCATGCCATAAACACATGGATAAAGGACAACCATCTAAAGCTCAATACCGCAAAAACAGAACAATGTGCTCCAGGCTTGCACCACTTATCATACCACCTTACCATAATAAACCTGTAGGAGGCACTGCCTTCTCAGTACAAGCCACTACGCTCTAGAACTCCCTCCCAGCTAATATTAGAAGCACCCAGAACCATATACACTTCTGAAGACAGTTGAAAACCTGGCTGTTTCCTAGATAATTGCACCAGCATCCTGGCAACAGAGCCAAGAAAAGAGACCTCCCTCAAGTGCAATCCTCAGCTTACAACTGATGAATTGCAAACAAATCAACCAGCAAAATGCTTACATTATGGGGGTAAGAAAAAAAGGGCTGACCTATGGTTCGTTCTGGCAATATATAACTATGTACTTCCATATATAAGAGTTATGGCCCACAGTAATACTAAAATTATTATATGCAGTGGTCAACAACACATTGTAACTTATACCTACTCGATTGACATAAAATATATCTGCTATGAGGGATGTCCATCACAAGCACTCTATAGCCAAACCACCAAATGAACTGGCATGGAATAGTTGAAGAGATCTGTAACACATTACTGTACAATTTTGGAGGACAGTGATATAGTCCATTCACCGCATGTCCCAGAAATCTATACAATCTAACCCCTTCTTTACATCTCCTAGACACTCAGATACGGGATGATAAAAAAAAAAATGTTCATCCCAGCAGATATCGCCAGAACCTTCTCCCTTCAGCCATATCAGCCCAGGACCACAACTATACTCAAAATATCAAATTGGACAATCCAGTGCAGTAACCAGATAAGCACAGTGTGTCATACAAAATACCATAGAGGGACCTGCAGAGCTGGATCAAACTTCCAGCATGCTCAAAACCATAAAACTGTGCATCTGTCTCTTACACTTCATCATCCAACACACTGCTACGCACTGCGACCCATAACTTGATAACTTTGCACCTCAGTGGTTATCATGTACAACATGGAAATACTTCACACATAAGATCAAACAAAGAAAAAAACTCACCCTATATGGTGTAGCGTGCTACTGATGTAGGCAAGCATTTTAGCGTCCCCAGTAGGGTAAGCGATATATAAATACTACAATACAATACAGTATTAAGATACCACTTAGACACCTGTCTGTCAATGAGAATGCCACCACTTTAAGGAGCATGCAGATTCTGAAAGCACTTCAGATCCATATACATAGTGGGAATGAGCTTTAGCAATGCACATAACATCCATAGACGCAGTTTCAAGGTCAATGCGACCCAATCTGAACACCTCTATATCTCAGGCTCACTACCAAAGCCCTCCCCAGAGATGCCACAGTGTAGACCCACCCTCTACCAACCAGCTGCAACGAAAGGAGTAGTTTTTTTTTATCACCCAGAATCACGTTAGAGCCTTCTCAGGCTGAGGCAGCATCCAAATGCTATAAAAATACAGTATAATAAAATATAATAGAAGAAAAACATTGAGCCTGGTTGTATTGTAGATGTCCCAGTTTCACACGCCTGTGTACCCCTAATATGACAGACGCTAGCCACTAATGTCTGCAAAGTTGAGCTGCCATACGTCTCCATTTTTAAATCCCATGTGCCCACTCTTCCCGCTTGACAAAACTACTTCAGTGATTTGTGGACTATCTAAAATTGGCATTTCTGTGACGAAAAAAGCATCATGGGCGTGGTATTTTAAAAGCACCATGGACATCACCACTACAGTTTTAAATTAATCATAAAAACTATCGTGAGAGCTTTGAACTGGCGCCGTTTAATTGGGTGTCACTTCGGACATTCTTCTCGGTTTATGCAGTCATTCTGGGAAACGATCTACTCTAGACCACAGAGTTTGTGATTGTCAGCTGCGCCCTTTGTTTATTCAATTTAACATTTTGACAGTACGCACATCAAACTCATTCATATTTTTATTTAATTTTAGTTTGTCATCTTTTTAATTTCCCTGTGAATGGCGTGACAACGTTTTGTGGCTGAAGTGGTCATTCAGCCGCCTGATCGCGCTCGCAGCCACGGCCCATCGAACTAGCTTGATCGCATTCCTCGTCGAAAAAGTGGATAGTGACATAAGAGAGGAAGACAACCAGCAGCTTTATTTAGGCTTCTTCGAACTTGTATTGTCCTTTTGTGTGCAAGTAGTTTATTAATCATCTGTGATTACCCGGAAACGGTACTCTGACGTGCTGAGTTAATGCAATAAGCATTTCCTGAGGCAGAATAGCACTGATCACGTGTTAATTGTAGACATTGTGTTACTCCAGAACTCCGCGGCACAAAAATAAAGGAGACTGAAAGCGAGCATATAGACGTGTGCGCCTATTATGCAAAATTATTGAATCTGTGTGATAGACTTCACCTCCGCAGTGTTTTTGAAACCATATTTTTTATTGGTTTTTATTTAATACGAATATATATTTGTAAAAATGTGAACCCCCAATTTCCTTGCAGAGTTTGAATTAGAAGACACAGCATCATACAGATGCGTTCTTATATAACAAACAAGATAAAAGGAACCCCCAATAGTAACTGGGAAGAGTTGAAAAAATACCGCTTTAAATAACACTATATCACAATGCATTAACAGTCCACAAACCAGGGGCGTAGCTTCAGGGAGTGTATGGGGTGTTACACCCCTAATAAATGTATTTTCTGAAGAATAGATGGGTACAGTAGCTTTCATTTGGGTAAGGTGACGTGTCTGTCAAATTTCACTGCAGGATTTATGGGCACATACTAACACAAATATGCCTTTTGGCTTGGTTCACACTATAGACATACCACATGCAAACTCATAACCTTCCCCCAAGCCCCATCACTTCATGTTCCGACATCAGTGGTACAATTATCCACACAGATTTAAAAATGTAATCCCCCTCCCCCTTCATTTATCTGTTTTTCAAGTTTAGCTCGTGTATAGCTGTTGGAACATTTCCCTTTTTTGCCAAGTGACAACTGTTTTTTGCAATTTATCTGAACCCTATTTTTGCTGATTGATTTTTGCTCTGTACATCTTAACCTTGCCAACCAGTGGTTAAGTGGTTGTTCTCCCTCTTTCAACATGGTAAAGTTGGTATACTCCTGACTGGCACATTTAATTTACTCATAACTTCCCTAGTATATGGAACCAAGTGTACCCAGGGACCATAAATTAAATACTACTGGTGGACTGCACTGCCCTTTTTGTCATACTCTGTAGTAGCACTGTAAGGAGGGCACCAGGCCTATAATAGTAGCCTGGCTTTGCAGTTTTAAAAATGCAACTCACCCTAGGTAGGCCTTATAAGGCAGTGGTCTTCAAACATTTTAATGCCATGGCCCCCAGTGAGAAAAAATCATTGAGGCCCCTGCAAATTTTCCGCAATTAATCTATTATATTGGCAATATTTGAATATGTCTAGACCTGTTTAAACATTGCAGTTAATTTACAGTTTTAAAAATGCAAATAAATACATGATGCCAAACATACTATTCTGGTGAGGCAGGCCTTAATAGTGTAAAAGTATCTAGAGTGTGAAAGGTGGGGGGGTGGAGGTTTTGAAGAGTATTTGGAGTCCCTTCCCTTTTGACACATACGCTTGGATATAAATGGCAAAACATGTTATTGATGGTCCGTTACAGAGTGGTTTACGGCTGCTCATTTTTTCAGCTTAAAATAAAGCCCTGTTATCAGATTAATGCTTCTTTTGGCCAGAGGCTAGCATCCCCCCTGCCCCCAGGATCATTTTAGGCCTGACCCCCCCAGTTTGAAGGCCCATGCCATAAGGCAAGGTGCATTGTATTTAAAAGTAGGACATGGTAATGTATAATACTAAACATGTGCTTACAGGCAAACGGACCTAGAAGCAATTTTCACTGTAGCTTGATTGGTTGTTCTATAGGAAACCAATGGGATATAATATTAACTTATTAAGTGCAGCTGATGGCCGCACTACCTTCCCAGTCCATGTGTCGGCCGTTGGTTGACACTTGGGAGGTATATAAAGGCCCCTCTGGTGCTCTACAGCATGGGGATATAAACAGGATGGGCAACCTAGTAACCCCTCTAAAGCAGGGGCATTAAAAGATAGGGTAAATTGCTAACAAGGGAATGATGTATGCAATTATTTAGTTGTGAAGTTACTCATTTAAAAATACTTCATTAAAATGCAACCAAGGATGCTTAATCCAACAAGAATGGAAAAGAGAAACGGGCATACACAAGATCATTTAAACAAATCAAATATGTATGTGAATATATTATTTATGTAAGAGTCAACAAAAGCTATAGGGTTCAAAAATAGAGAAACCCAGCATAAATTAATTTTGTACATTAAATCCAAAGTTCATATTAGAGCCTTTTAGGTTAATGCATAAAAGTCCACTCTTTGATTTACTGGAATAGGTTTAATTGTACATATCCATCAAACCAGAAGTGCAGTGATAAACGCACGAGAAGTGGAGCAGTGTCCACGTTTTGGTCTCCCAAGTCATGAGTACATGAGACAATTTTCAGAACCAACAATATTAGTGGGGCTTCACGATGACCCAAATCAATGCATAATTAATAAAACAATTATAACGAAAAAAGAGAATAATTATTGGTAAAGGGTATGCCTGTCAATTAATTGGGTGCTAGTGAGATTTGGTGAGTTACATACATACCACACTGCAAACAAACGGTGAATTGTTTAAACTGTGTTGGTCAGTGAGCATTCAAGCAAGACATTTTTATTAACATACATACAAAAGATTATTAGCCGGTGAAAAACTTCAAATAAAAATCTAACCGGTGGAGGCAAAACTTAAAATTAGCTGAAAAATGTCAGCTTATGACCATAGTTTCAAATGGGGGAGGCTGCAAATATAGATATGAAGAAAAATAAACAAGTGTTGCTATATATTAATATACTTCAAAGGTAATAAACTTGTCCAATAGGAATTACTTGCCAAAATTAGTGCATAAGCTAGTGACTTATCAAATAAAAATTCCCAATCAAAGCGAGCCAATTATAAATGTGGCTGAAGGGGCAAGAGATGACAATAAAGCAACAATAAGTTGATAAGCTTGTGTAAAAGAACTTTTCACACTTCTAATGATAATTACTGACAAAGGGTTTTGAATACTAGTGTGATAACTTCATTATTAATGCTTGGTTACTAATGTGAGAGCAAACCTGCAGTCACCACATGAACCGGCAAACTGCCGGGAGACGAGCGCATCCGCCAATATATAAATTATACAGAAGGCGTCAAACCAATCGTATCGCAACTCAAGCATAAATAATGGCGGCCATATTGAGCATATCATCTTTTCTGAACCAGTCCTTCTGCTGGATATTATATTAATCTAAAGGATACCAGGTTGCGTCAATCAATAATTAAACTAGTGAAAATGTGTATGGTCAATTAGGGTCCATCCCCAAGGTAAATATGTGATATGGACTTATTAACAGAAATCAAAATCGCTACCCAGTAATAAAGCTGTCAACTTCAGCAGCCATCTTAAGTTAATGTTTGTCATAAAGAAAAGTGCTGATTGTATCATGTTGTCATGGCCATAAGATTTTGAATAAACCGTTATTTAGACATTGGATTGAATAAGAATAGATCAACCGATCAACAAACCAGTGATATATGTTCTCCTTAACAAGGAAGCCTATGTGGTATGAAAGATATGTTGTGGATGTGATATTATGGAATACATCTAGCAGACTATACCTTATGCTGTGGGTCAAGTAAACAGCATAACCTATTTAGGATAATGTCTGAGGGGAACAATATATTTGTTTGGTGATTAATAGCGCATTGCAAATCATATCATGAATGGACTGAATTATATCAAAAATTATTATTATTTGTTCATTCCACTAAATGAACATGGCTTAGAAAATGTTAAACATCATAGTTTAGACCAGGCAATGGAGCCCGACACCCCATATTTATGAACAACCAGTACAAAGCATAGAGAAAACATAAAAATAACGATTCAAATTAAAACTACTGCCACGTATAGATAATAAACACATTCCATAATACTGATAAATATTGTTTTGAATAAATGTTTTCATTAGTTAAACAAGATATGAAAAAAGAGAAAAACACATTTTAAGTTATGTAGCGTAATGAAGATGATAACTCAGTTATATAATTAACAGTATCCAACAAATGAGTATATAAGGTAGGTCATAAAGCTTGACGAACAAGATCAAATAGTTGCTAACACAGACCACTCAACAGTTATATTCACACTATTAGCAACACTATTAGCAATCCTTATCCATCTTTTTTCATAGATAGAAGTAACCGCTGTGTGTTATTATTCCTTATTTTGTGTTTAATTACATCTATAACCTTCCATTTCATGTCCCTTGGGGAATGATTAAGTTGGGTAAAATGGTCAACCGATGGGGCATGTGCTGTTTTACATCTGATTTTAGACTGATGCTGAAGAATAGGTTTGCGTATTTGCTGTGTTGTCTTACCAATGTATGGTAAGTCATAACAACTTAAAATACAATAAACCACATTTAAGGAATTGCAATACAAGAAATGTTTATAAGTGTTTAAAAGTGAATTGAGAACCATTCCAAGTGGAAATCTTGAGCACATTACATTGTGTCACAAGCCACGCACCAACCACCCTTAAAGTGACCCACTACTGGAGGTAAATATAGAGTTTGTTGCAAGAAGATCTTAGATGGTACCATGTATGCTTTGACAAGTCAGGTTTGTTCAGCGTTTGAAAACAAATATTGGTTTCTGACTAAAAAATAGTGTAATTATTTAATAAGTTCCAATATTTGTGAATAACGTTTTTAATTTTGTTAGATAAAGTCTCAAAGGTAGACAAATACAGTAGTCTGGATTCTTTGGATTGGATTGGATTTGATTTGTAGAAGAGATTCTCTGTCATTGTACCAAGTCCTCTTCAACGATCTTCTAAGCTATCTATATAGATACCAACAGGCTTTGAGTTTCATCATCAATTTTTAAGAGCCACTAGACAACAGGGATAAATATTTGACCAGAATAAACAGGTGGGATCTGCCCACCATGGGCATGGCCATGCCCTGTCCCAAAAAAGGTGCAAACAGTCTTTCTGCCTCAAAGGGATGGTGCAGATGGAGGCAAATACCCCATGCCCCTTGAGGCGACGGAAAGCCCACTAGATACCAGGGACTGCATTTATGCAGTATGTTTTGGAGTGGGTGAAGCATCCACCCTGGAGTATGGTCTTGTGGTCCCCTTCCCCAAGTGCCCTATTGACCTGTGTTCACCCCCAATCTGTACCACTCGGGGGGGCAGAAAGCCCCCTTGGCACCAGGAATTTCAAAATGGTGACAAAACAAACAAAGGGATGATGTGGGCCATCTCTTGCATCGAGCCAAACCCCTGCCTAATAGGGGCAATAGTGTCTTTCTACCCTCCTGAGGGCAGATAGGCTTGTCCCAATTGCGGAGATTGCCCCAAATATGCCCCCTGGGGGGTAGAAACCCTCTGAACATCAGGAATTTTGCATTTGGGACAAAAGAAAGGGATGGAGGCCATACTTCCACTTCAAAGAGGACTAAGTAGTATTTTGGCCTCCCTGCTGGGCCGAATGGGTGTTCCCCCAATATGCCCCCAGGTGCCAGAAAGCCCAATAGATGTCAGGACTATGTTTGCTTGTTTTTTTTTTGTAATTATAAAAATAAAGGGATAGGTCTGGCTCATCCTGACATCAGGCCCCACCCTCACCCCTAATGCCTCAACAATCTTTCTGCTCCCCTCCAGACCAAAACTTCCTATCCTGATGGCAAGTGTTGTTTTTGCATATGGGGCAGGAGAGTGGGGCTAAATCCCAATACAGTCTCACTTGCCAGGGTGAATGGCTGCAATTTTTGGGCTTGGTCAGGCCGTGACCTGGTGAAAAGTGCCATCCCAAGCATTTCGGAAAACTAGGCACCCAGAGGAGTCCAGGGTAGTATACCTTGTGTGGATCCCTCAACATTTTCTTATCCACAATGCATTGCATATTCCTCAACTCTGCTCAAAATCCTGCATTTTCCTTGCATTTCTTCGATGTAAACTTTCAGAATACAAGTGAATCCACAAAATTCCTACTGCCCAGGATTCCCCCACTTGTTTTGATAAATACACTATCCTTCTTTTATGAGTGGGCCTACTATCTGCAACAGGAAAATCCCCAAAACATAATGTTGAAACATCAACATGTCCTGTCAAAAAACTAATTTGATTTGGCAATGGGGTAGATGTGTTAACTGGGCCAGGCTCGGCCTTCATCTAGGGAAACCTACCAAATCCACACATTTCTGAAAACTAGACAACTAGACAAATTAGATATCCAGAGGAGTCAAAGGTGGTGTGTTTCACATGGATCCCATGATATTTTTTTGTTTTTTTTTGCTGTTGTTTTTTTTTTCACTCCCATTGTCCTGCAAACCTCAAACTTTGCTTAACATCACAACCTTTGTTTGTATCTCTGTGACATAATCCTCCATAATCCACATGAATCCAAAAAAATCCTACCACCCAGCATTTCCCCACTAGTCCAGATAAAAATGCTAACCTATTTGTGTGGCTGAGCCTAGTGACTGCAAGAAAAAAGGATCAAACCAGGGTCAATGGAAGTCCCATAGTAGAACTCCTATTGACCTTGGTTTGATCTGTCTCTGTCGTGGGCAGTAGGCCAGGTCACACAAGTGGGGCAAGTGGGGGAATGCTGACTGGTAGGAATTTTGTGGATTCCGCCTTATTCCAGAATTTTCCATCATTGAAGATGCATGATTTAACTAGAATTTGAGGTTTTTATGATATTGTGGGTAAGAAAACCTTGTGGAGTTTTTGCAAGGCACACTAACGTGGAATCCGCTAGGTGTTTAAATACAGCAGCTACACCTTATTACTGCTTTCTCTATGTGGCACTTTAGGGCCCTTTCTGTGGTGATCTCTTGGCCCACCAAACACTAGTGCTGTACCGTTATCAGAGACCTATAGAAACTCTGGATGGTACGAAATTTGTGGATCCCCAGAGATTATTGAACTTTCATGCACAGAAATGTGAGACAAATGTGTGTTTTAAGTCAAGGTTTGCAAAGGCTTCTGGATAAGAAAACCTGGTGAGAGTCACGCAAGTCACCACGCTCCGGATTCCCTTGGTGTCTAGTTTTTTAAAATGTACAGGTTTGCTAGGTTTCCCTAGGTGAAAAATGTCTTCTGAATCGCATGGTAGTAGGGGCACCCACAAGTTCAGAGATGTCCAAATAACCACTGCTCCTAAACTCTATATCTGGTGCCCACTTCAGAAATACACAGGTTTTAGTAATTACCATTTTTCACTCTACATATTTCACCATATGAATTGGTCCATAATCGGTACCCAATGAAAAACCATTGTAAGGTGTAGCTCAGTTATTAACTCTGGTTATTTCGGGATCTTGGACAACCTACAAACCCTATATATTTCCTTGCAATCAGAAGTGTCAAGTCGAGGTAATGGTATCTTGGTTTTGTAAATCGGCCACCCCAACAAAAAGGTACAGAAAAAAACTGTCAGAAATGGCAATTTTTTCCTACTTATTTTAAATATTTCTTTATTTCAACAGTTATTTCTCTGAGAAAAACTTGAGGGATCTACACAGATGATGCTTGCTGAATCCAGAATTTTGTCTTGTTCAGGTCTATTGGTCAGAAAGCTATAGCTTTCCTGGGTTACACATGGGTTTCACACTGGTTTCCACCACTAACTGGAAGTAGGTTGAAAATACACCAAATAGGAAAATGGGCTGAACTTTTCAATCCACAGGGACACAACAGCTACAGGAGGCCCTTTCCTGCAGATGCCCAGATAACTAGTGGTAGCTGGACCTGGACTGGACCCTCCTGTTGGCCTTTGCCTTCCAACCTGTGTGTCTGCGAGTGCCTTCTTTGAAGTCTTGGGGCTTTAGGAAGGCACTCCTCTGGTGATATGGGACTTAAAGGACTAAGGTCGGAAGGTAAAATCTTTGAAACTGGATATTATTTCCCAGCCTTTACCAGTGATTGCTCGGCTGTGACAGAGTTTCCAGTTTGTCTTTTGGAAGAAGGACAGGGGACAGCCCTGTCTAGTGCCCTGCTGGAAAGGGGAGGCCTTTTGATATATAAACATTGAGAACAATGTGTGCTCTTGTTGACACATACTTATCCTTTATCACTGTAATATATTTCAAGCTATGACCTATCTCCTCTAAAACTGTTCTAAGAAATGACCAGTCCTCCTGCTCATATGCCTTTTTGGTGTCTAAGACTGGCTCGCTGCAGAAGCCAGGATCCATTTGAAGATAGCAGGCATGACTTTCAAAGTCCTACACCACAATGCATCAAGATACCTCACAACTAAGCTCAAAATCACAGGAGGCAGCCACACCCTTCAAAGTGCTAATTCCTTCCTCCTAGAACCCCGAAGATTTAGAAAAAAGAAAATCAATGCTGCCCTTTCTCCGGATCTGCTCTATGAATATGAAGCACTCTCCCCTCGAAAATTCAGGCCACCCCATAGACAAACACCTTAAAAAGTCAAGAAAATTCAAATTCTTCTAACCAGATTTCTAACTTAACGCTTAGGAGTTAACCTGTTTTGAGAGCACCATACACCAAGTTGTAGACCTCCATGCTTGCAGGCTTTATGCCCTAACGCTATGAGAGCACTTGTCCCGATTGCAGGAAATACTACAAACTTGTATACGCAATGTTCACTCAAGCTCATTTGTTTTAAGGTGCTTTTTGTTATATGAAAGATTTACTATGCATATTGGGAACAGGTTTCTGGTCTTTTCTATGTACAGCGATGTGATACCTTTGGGTCCTATTCGCACTGTATAAAACTCTTAACATAAATAAGGAAACTAAAATGGGTAGAATGGCCTTTGCCATACCAGTTCCACTAGCTGAATCACTCATCTTATATGCATGTTTTCTGTGTAAACTCCTTAACATCTGAGACAGTTAGACCTGGAAGCTGTTCTAGTCTAGAAGCTAGGAGAGCTTCTGTCCTTTTGGCATCACTTAAAGAGGAGGCAACAGAACCGAGTTAGCTATGTCATTGAAACGTTTAGTCATTTTGGAAACTAGACTGGAGATGAAAAGTTTACAAACCACACCTAAGTAACCATCGGTTCCTTGTACTTGTACTGTGCTGTTTTATCGCCAGTTGAATATCTTCTTCTGTTATCAAAGCCTAAACGTTTAACTGAAGGAAAAGGCCCCAGTTTGTTTAGGCTTCTTAATAGAATATTTTATTCAAGCATTTATTTGAATACATTTTTTTGGTTTCTTATTATATCACAATTCCTCAAAAAAGTTTATAAAAATAGAATAACCAACAAGAAGTTGGTTCCTCAAGGCTTCTGATTAAAATGTAAAATTTTCTAGCTTTCGTAATGGAATGTTTCAATTCCATTATGGGCACAAAGTGGGATTATGCTCTAATTCTTAGCTATTTATTCCACAGCAGCCTTCAAACATCAAAAGGACTCTTTCTGATGAAAAAAATAATCCGTAGGTAGTTAAGATTAGGACTTAGTTTCTATGCAAAAAGTATTTTTTGTTTTGCTAATAACATTGGCACCGTTTGACAAATCTTAACAAAATGTTCTAAACTAGTGTTCTGGTCACTTCAGCTGCTATTTAGAAAGTTTCAGGGTGATCCACCAAGCAGGGTCCGAGAAAAGACGGGGGGCTAAAACGCTTTTTCCTTATAGGGATTTTTAGACACGACTACAGCCTGAGCCGTTGGATGGAATTATACTAAATTTAGCAGAAAGGAAGCTTTTGATCCAGAAAGTGCCCTTTTTGTGATTTGATGTAAATCAGTTCTGTAGTTTTTGAGATATTAAAGGAAAAAGAAATATGGATATCTGGGCAGAGCCCAAGCACAGATCTCATGGTGAGATCTGATTGGCTGCCAGCACTTCAACCAGGACTTGCTGGCATCCTTCTTGGAACCAATATATGTGATAGCACCTTCTAAATGATCTGCACAGCTGAAAACGAGAACTAAAGCTTGAATTCAGGGAACAAAATGCACTTTAAGGAAAATAAATGTATATCATGCTCTGGCAGCCGTTACAGGGCTCTGGGACATGGACCCCATTGAATTGCATTGTATTGGATGGAAGGTTTTGAGAGTAAGAAAAAAGGAGAATGTATAAAGGGCAATAACAGATTTTAGTTACAATATAAATCATTTGTTCATGGTACCATACTCGTTTTAGGAATTGTGGTATATTCTAAGGTGATTTTACACTGTGAAAAATCCTTCTGCATGGATTTTATGAGTCATGTTAGAGAGAAAACAGTTTTCTCATGATTTTCCCACAGATGTTCTGAAAGGTGCTCCAGAAGCCAAAATGAGAGCATATTTTCTGTAAATTCAGACTATCTTTCTGAGAAAGAAGTCTGACATTCCAAGTAAAATGTACTTCCAAAAGGAGCAACCTGTCTAGAGCGCTAACAGTCTCACAAAAAAATGTAGCACACCTCGTACAGACACTTTGATCGGCAGGAAAGAAAAGAACAGATCAAAGGACAATGCTACGAAACAAGAAATTAGGTTGATCTTAATGTATAACAAAGAGAATCTGCAGATCAGGAAGGTTTTTCAGAAGTATTATAACATCTCGATGGAGGACTCAGATATCAGAAATAAACTTAAACCACCAGTTTCAATTGCATTCAGAAGTGCCCCCTTCCTTAGAGACAGACCAGCACATTGCCACTTTGAGGACAGACGAGAAGAAACTTTTCTTAATATTTCCAACAAGGGATTCAAAAAGTGCTTCCAGTGCAAAGCATGCACGGTAGGCAGAAACACGAGATCCTTCAAGGGCTTCAATGGAGTGGAAATTACCATTAATCAAAAGAATAGTTGTGAAACAACCTATATGATACATATGTCCTAGAGTGTAAATTTGGCCTTAAATACGTTGGAATCGTGATTTCTCCACTAAGGAAACAAATTATAAGACTCAGAACCAAAAGCCCTAATGGCCTCAACAATGATGAAGAACTTCACACTCATTTATAATGCATTTGGAATAAACTTGTGACAAACTACAGTATCAAGACGTGATCCTGTCATCAGATGGGAACATGATACAGCACTCTATATTGCATTTACACAACTTACTATTCTGCCTGCCTTGGCGTGATTTAATTAGATATGGAACTAGCCAAAATATTTGGAGGAATGTCATGCGGGATACCCCTCACCAAACAGGGTGAAAAATATGGATAATGTGGAAGTGACGCGACCTTCCATTTTGTTAATGAGCAATGTTTGTGACTCAGTACCTCACTCAGAGGGTAATTGGGGAGTATTAGGAGGTCGAGTCACCATGAGACTTAAGACCAAAGAGAACTGGCTTGTGATAATATCACTTAACATGAATAATTAATGTATATTTTGCTCACTGGCATCAATACGTTTGCTTTTATTTTCATCACCATTTGGAAAAGTGCATGCTAACAATGTGTTTTGTTGTCTATATTTGAAGGGACTATTGTAACCACAATGCATTTCAAGTGTACAAGCTATAAAAGTTAAAATCAAAGAAGGATCACCAGCCTTGATCAAGACAATCATGTTGAAACACGTTGGCTGGGTTGTGATGTAACAATAAACAGCATTGTAATCTACTTTGGAGTGCTACTGTGCGGTGGTTGAAAAGTATGTGTGTGTGTATATATATTCATGTTTTTTCACTGAAAAAAACAACGGTTACAGGTATGTTATAGTTAGGGTCTGAATTTACTTGTACAAAACCATAAAAAATCAGCAATTCTAGTTAGAGTTCTTTCAAGTAACTATAACTCGCGCCCTAAGGTAACTATAACTCACGCCTTTGCCATGCAGTTTTCTTATCAATAATTTTATTGCAAATGTTGCAGTAATAATATATAAGATGTCACACAAGATCTAATCAATGATATAATAGGTGGAGTAATTAGCTGTGGATGGCAAAGGCGCAAGTTATAGTTATCTTAGGGTGCCAATTATTGTTACTTGAAAGAACTCTTAACTAGAACTGCTAAATTTCTATGGTTCTGTACAAGTAAATTCAGAACAAACTATAATGTCCCTTTAACCTTTGATGTTTTTAGTGAGTTTCTATGTTTTTTTAACATAAAGTAATTTTAATTACTATACTTTATTCCAACCCCGCAGTGGTGGGGGTTGGTCGCAAGGCCTTTATAACCACCCAACCCTGCGCCACGCACTTCCTTTGGCCGTATGCAGCGCAGGTTGTCCAGAGGGCTTGTCCCTGTCACTGGATCTGTAAGTGGGTGTGACTGTCTGCGTTGGTCTGAAAGTGGGTGCATGAGTGTCTGGGTGGGTGGGTGTGTGGGCGCATGAGTGCATGTACAAGTGAATTAATTAGTGTATGAAAGAGTCAGTGTTTTTTTTCAAATGTTTTCACATTTGCGAGCGTTTTCTGAATAATTTGTGAATATTTGTGAATTTTTCGAATGCCGCGCATGGTGATGCAAAAGGATTTCAAAACTATAATTTGGCTCTAAAACACACCTATATCATACCCCTGGAGTCGGGGTACCCTCACCCTGACCCCTTATGCCACTATCAATGAGAATTTTCACCCCAGAGGACCGTCCCCCGTGAAATAAAATGGCAGTTGCAACTTTATAGTCAGGTTGCGATCAACCAGTTACAGTGCTTCTTTTCGCACTCGCATTCCTGAAAATTAGCTGATTTTTTAGATTTATTTGCAAAATAATTGCGAAGTCATCGGGCAGGGATATACACATTTATTTTCCCTTTAATTTCTCAAAAACTACTGAACGGATTTACACCAAATAAGCGAAAGCACAATTTGCATACCGAAAGCTAGCTTTCTGCCAAATTTGGTGTAATTACATCCAGTGGTTCGGACTTTAGTCATGTTCAGAAGGTCCTGTGGGAATTAACATGGGAAATGCATTTTTTAAACCCCCATTTTTTTTTCTCCGCACCCGCTTGATGGATTACTCTGAAGCTTTCCAAGTACAAAGTGCAGCAATCACTGTAACACTTATTTTGGGAAAATGTAGTGATTAGTCCAATGATGCCAAAGATCTAGGCAGGTAAATAAATGCTTTTTCTATGGGAACGTGGTCCTAACTATAACTACCCACTAGTGACGACCAGTAGGGGGGAGATATCTACAAATGTGTAAATGTATGCAGGACTCTGGGACATGGACCACATTGAAATGCATTGTAGTGAATGGCAGGTTTTGAGGGTCATAAAAAGGAAAACATATAAAAAGTGATAATTTTAGTTACAATATAAATCATTTGTTGATGGTACCATACAAATTTTAGGAATTGTGGTGTGTTCTATAGTGATTGTACTCTGTGAAAAAGCCTTCTCCTGGGATTTTATGAATCATGTTTGAGAGAAAACTGTTTTCTCATGGTTTTCCTATAGGGGTTATGGAAGGTATTCCAGAAGCTAAAATGAGAGCATATTTTCTCTAAATTCACACTATCTCATCTCATCTATATGAGAATGAAGTCTGACATTCTCGGTAAAAACATGTACTCCTAGCAGGAGCAGCCTGTCAGTTGATTCCCTTGTGTTCTACTACAGCCTCCCAGAGGGGTCTAAAGAGCAAATAGAGCTGTAACAGTCTTAATAATGGCAAAAATGTGGCGCAGCGGAAGCCATCTTCATTGAATCAAACTGGTAAAACTCAAAACATTTAATTTAGAAAGGAACAAAACAAGGGGGTTCATTTTGTCATAGAAATTTTGATTAGTGCGATAGAAAGAAAAATTAGGACACTTTTTATACGTGTTCACAAATATCATCCTCTTCTTTTTCATTAAACTATTCTGACATACAGACTGAAACATGCACTTGCAAAACCAGCAGCAGACTGCCAGTTAACTCCCTAGTGATCACCAGCTTTACTACTTTGTGATCAGCAGCTTTAATACAGTGTTGTAATGAGCAACTAGAGTGGTAACATTCTGAATTTATGACATACGGATGGCACATCTGAATGCCATGTTGATGAAATTGAAGTGGAAAACTGAAAGCATTTTCTACTGAGAATACTGCAGTAAATGAGGAAATTAGGGAGCTTCATAACTGATAAGTCTCCCAAGATGGCTATCAGAGAAACAAGA